>NC_057801.1:610271332-610557235 GCF_018294505.1 Triticum aestivum
GCTTCTGTTAGCAGCAGTAGCAAAGGAATCGCTCGATCGGGTTCAGTTAGCAGCCATTGATCGATCGCTCGGGTTCAGTAACGCGTAGCCTATAGTGCAATCGCTCGGGTTCAGTTAGAGCCCAATGCCTCGCTCGGGTTTAGTTAGAGCCAACGCCTCGCACACACGCGCGTACGTGTACGAGAGAAACGCGCATCGCTCGGCCCCTGACCACCCACCATAACCGGGAACTCCCTGAAATTTTCCTCGCCCTCGCTTCTACCACGGTTTTTTCCGTCATGGACGGCCCAAAGAATGTCATGCAGCTGCGTCTCCGGCACGCCCAGGACAAAAAGCCCATTTTCTGTCATGATTTTTTGTCATAGAAGTAGGAGCCCACCACATCGATGATGATACCGGGTTTTGTCACAATTATCGTCATAGAAGTGTCATATGTATGACAGAAATTTTTTTCGTTCGGCCCAAAATGTCACGGATGTGTCTTTTTTTTGTAGTGTTGTCTTGTCCTTCTGCTCCTTGTTGGGTTCGACACTCTTACATATCGAAAGGACTATGATAGATCCCCTATACTTGTGGGTCATCAAGACTCTTTTCTGGCGTCGTTGCCGGGGAATGAAGCGCCTTTGGTACGTGGAATTTGGTAAGGAAAAATTTATAAAGTGTGCTGAAATTTACTATCACTTCTTACTATGGAAAATAATCCTTTGAGGGGCTTGTTCGGGGTATCTTCACCCCGACCAGTAGAGCAAAGAGTTGCTCCTCAACCTACTGAAAATTTTTACTTTGAAATTCCTTCGGGTATGATAGAGAAACTGCTAGCTAATCCTTTTACATGAGATGGAACATTACATCGCGATATGCACCTAATCTATGTGGATGAAGTTTGTGGATTATTTAAGCTTGCAGGTATGCCTGAGGATGTTATCAAGAAGAAGGTCTTCCCTTTATCTTTGAAGGGAAAGGCATGACATGGTTTAGGCTATGTGATGATATTGGATCATGGAACTACAACCGATTAAAATTGGAATTTCATCAAAAGTTTTATCCTATGCATCTGGTTCATCGTGATCGTAATTATATATATAATTTTTGTCCTCGCGAAGGAGAAAGTATCGATCAAGCTTGGGGGAGGATTAAATCAATGTTATATTCATGCCCCAATCATGAGCTCTAAAGAGAAATTATTATTCAAAAAAATTCTACTCTGCTTTCTCTCAATAATCGCTCCATGCTCAATACTTCTTGTACTGGTTCTTTTATGATGAAGACTATTGAATTCAGATGGGATTTATCGGAAATAATTAAACGCAATTGTGAAGATTGGTAACTTGAAAAAGGTAAGGAGTCAGGTTCAGTTTGATTATGTTAAATCTTTTATGGATACCTATGCTTTTCGTGAATTTAGCACTAAATATGGACTTGACTCTGAGATAGTAGCTTCTTTCTATGAATCATTTGCTACTCATGTTGATCTCCCTAAGGAGAAGTGGTCTAAATATCATCCTCCCATTGAAGTACAAGTAGTAGAACCTATTAAAGTTGAAGAAAAGACTATCACTCATAATGTTGCTCCTATTGTTCCTACCACTTATATTGAGAAACCACCTTTCCTTGTTAGAATAAAGGATCATGCTAAAGCATCAACTGTGGTTTGTAAGAGTAATGCAGGAATACCTACAACCCCTGAGAAAATTAAAGTTGAACCTAGTATTGCCATGGTTAAGGATCTCTTGGTCGATAATATTGATGGGCCTGTAATTTACTTTTGTGATGAAGCTGCTAGAATTGCTAGACCCGATACTAAAAATAAACATAGACCTGTTGTTGGCATGCCTGTTGTTTCTGTTAAAATGGGAGATCATTGTTATCATGGCTTATGTGACATGGGTGCTAGTGCTAGTGCAATACCTCATTCCTTATACGAAGAAATTATGCATGATATTGCACCTGCTGAAATAGAAGGTATTGATGTTACTATTAAACTTGCTAATAGAGATACTATTTCACCAATTGGGATTGTTAGAGATGTTGAAGTCTTGTGTGGGAAAGTTAAATATCCTACTGATTTCCTTGTTCTTGGTTCCCCACAAGACGACTTTTATCCCATTATATTTGGTAGACCCTTCTTGAATACTGTTAATGCTAAGATAGACTGCAAAAAAGATATTGTTACTGTTGGTTTAGGGGATATGTCTCATGACTTTAATTTTGCTAAAATCCGTAGACAACCCCATGATAAAGAATTGGCTAGTAAAGATGAAATTATTGGTCTTGCTTCTATTGCAGTGCCTCCTAATGATCCTTTAGAACAATATTTGCTAGACCATGAAGATGATGTGCTTATGAATGAAAGAAGGGAAATAGATGAAGTCTTCTTTAAACAGGGACCTATTTTGAAACACAACTTGCATGTTGAAATCCTAGGGGATCCTCCTCCACCCAAGGGTGATCTAGTGTTTGAGCTTAAACCTTTACCTGATACTCTTAAATATGCTTATCTTGATGAAAAGAAGATATATCATGTTATTATTAGTGCTAACCTTTTAGAGCATGAAGAAGAGAAATTATTGAAAACTCTGAAGAAGCACCGTACTGCCATTGGATATACTCTTGATGATCTTAAGGGCATTAGTCCCACTTTATGCCAACATAAAATTAAAATAGAAAATATGCTAAACCAGTTGTTGATCATCAACGATGATTAAATCCTAAGATGAAAGAACTGGAAAGAAATGAAATACTAAAGTTTCTTGGGGCAGGTATAATTTATCCTGTTGCTGATAGTCAGTGGGTAAGTCCTGTCCATTGTGTCCCTAAGAAGGGAGGTATTACTATTGTTCCTAATGATAAGGATGAATTAATCCCACAAAGAATTGTTATAGGTTATAGAATGGTAATTGATTTCCACAAATTAAATAAATCTACTAGAAAAGATCATTACCCTCTAACTTTTATTGATCAAATGCTAGAAAGATTATCCAAACATACACATTTTTGCTTTCTAGATGGTTATTCTAGTTTCTCTCAAATACCTGTGTCAAAAGAGGATCAAGATAAGACCACTTTTACTTGCCCTTTTGGTACCTTTGCTTATAGACGTATGCCTTTTGGTTTATATAATGCACCTGCTACCTTTCAAAGATGTATGACTGCTATATTCGCTGACTTTTGTGAAAAGATTGTTGTGGTTTTCATGGATGATTTCTCCGTGTATGGAACTTCTTTTGATGATTGCTTAAGCAACCTTGATCGAGTCTTGCAAAGATGTGAAGAAACTAATCTTGTCTTGAATTGGGAGAAGTGCCACTTTATGGTTAATGGCGGTATTGTCTAGGGGCATAAAATTTCTAAAAGAGGTATTGAAGTTGATAAAGCTAAAGTTGATGCTATTGAAAAGATGTCGTGTCCCAAGGACATCAAAGGTAGAAGAAGTTTCCTTGGTCATGCCGGTTTTTATAGGAGGTTCATTAAAGACTTCTCAAAAATTTCTAGGCCTCTGACTAATCTCTTACAAAAAGATGTTCCTTTTGTCCTTGATGATGATTGTGTAGAAGCATTTGAAATACTTAAGAAAGCGTTGGTTTATGCACCTATTGTCCAGCCACCTGATTGGAATTTACCCTTTGAAATTATGTGTGATGCTAGTGATTATGTTGTAGGTAATGTTCTAGGAAAAAGTATTGATAAGAAATTAAATGTTATCCAATATGGTAGTAGAACTCTAGACAATGCCCAGAGAAATTATGCTACTACTGAAAAAGAATTTTTAGCAGTTGTATTTGCTTGTGATAAGTTCAGACCTTATATTGTTGATTCCAAAGTAACTGTTCACACTGATCATGCTGCTATTAAATACCTTATGGAAAAGAAAGATGCTAAACCTAAACTTATTAGATGGGTTCTCTTGCTACAAGAATTTGATTTGCATATATTGATAGAAAGGGAGCTGAGAACCCCGTTGCAGACAACTTGTCTAGGTTAGAAAATGTTCTTGATGACCCACTACCTATTGATTATAGCTTTCCTGATGAAAAATTAGCTGTCATAAATGCTTCTCGTACTGCTCCATGGTATGTTGATTATGCTAATTACATTGTTACTAAATTTATACCACCTAGTTTCACATACCAGCAAAAGAAAAAGTTTTTCTAAGATTTAAGAAATTACTTCTGAGATGACCCACACCTTTATAAAGAAGGAGTAGATGGTGTTATTAGACGTCGTGTACCTGAGCATGAACAGAACAGATCGTACGCAAGTGTCACTCCGAGGCTTATGGAGGACACACGCTGGAGATAGAACTGCACATAAGGTATTGCAATCTAGTTTTTATTGGCCTACTCTCTTCAAAGATGCCCATAAGTTTGTCCTTTCTTGCGATGAATGTCAAAGAATTGGTAATATTAGTAGACGTTAGGAAATGCCTATGAACTATTCACTTGTTATTGAACCATTTGATGTTTGGGGCTTTGATTATATCGGACTTTTTCCTTCCTTTAATGGGTATACACATATTTTAGTTGTTGTTGATTACGTTACTAAGTGGGTAGAAGCTATTCCAACTAGTAGTGCTGATCATAACACTTCTATTAAGATGCTTAAAGAAGTTATTTTTCTGAGATTTGGAGTCCCTAGATACTTAATGACTGATGGTGGTTCACATTTTATTCATGGTGCTTTTCGTAAAATGCTTGCTAAGTATGATGTTAATCATAGAATTGCATCTCCTTATCATCCACAGTCTAGTTGTCAAGTAGAATTGAGTAATAGAGAGATGAAATTAATTTTGCAAAAGACTGTTAATAGATCTAGAAAGAATTGGTCCAAGAAACTTGATGATGCATTATGGGCCTATAGAACTACATATAAGGATCATATGGGTATGTCTCCATATAAAATGGTTTGAACTAGAACATAAGGCATATTGGGCTATTAAAGAGCTCAATTATGATTTCAAACTTGCCGGTGAGAAGAGGCTATTTGACATTAGCTCACTTGATGAACGGATAACCTAGGCCTATGAGAACACCAAACTGGTAAAAGGATACAAAAGCGTGATTTAATGTAGGTGATTATGTTTTGCTATACAGCTCTTGTTTAAGATTTTTTGTAGGAAAACTTCTCTCTAAATGGGAAGGTCCTTACGTTATCGAGGAGGTCTATCATTCCGGTGCCATAAAAATCAACAACTTCGAAGGCATAAATCTAAAGGTGGTGAACGATCAAAGAATCAAACATTATATCTTAGGTAATCCCAGAAATGTTGAAACCAATGTTCTTGACACCGTAACCCCGGAGGAGTACATAGGGACACTTTCCAGAATGTTTCAGACTCCGAAAAGCAATAGGTATGTGGTACGGTAAGTAAACTGACTCCAAAATTGTTCAAATAGCAATTTTTCTCTGTTTTGGAATATTTAAGAAAATAGGAAAATAAGAAGTAGTTCGGAAAGGACACGAGGCATCCACGAGGGTGGAGGGTGCGCCCCCTCCCTCATGGACACCTCGTGTGCCCTACGGACTCAGTTTTCTTGCACGATACTTCTTTTGGTCGGTAAAAATTCATTATATAATCTCCCGTAGATTTTGACCACCGTACCACGACAAAATCATCTGCTTTTGTTTCGTGTTGTTTTTCTGATAGATCTAGATCACCATGACGTCTTCAAGCGCCCCCAAGGACAAGTTTTTTGAGAAGGTCATCAACCCCTACCTCGCGGAGGTGCAGCAACACCCTCAAACCATTGAGATGTGTGAGGGGGTGCTACACATCTGCGATGTTGAGGGACCAAGGAGGACCGGAAGTGTGGAGACGAGGCTCGAAGAAATGGAGCAACAAGTTTGCAAGTGCCAAGGGGTGGTGGAACGCGGACTCAACGCCAACCACATGATGATCGTGGAGTTCACCAACAACCACAAGCAGGATGCCAAGAACATCGAGGAGACCATCTTCAAGCTTCACGAGAAAATCGAGCACCTCCAAGCCTAGATCTATGACCTACAAAATCAAAACTGTGAATATGAATATAGATTCAAGAGGATGAGTTTGGCTGCGGATTTGAGGATCCCGGAGACTCGGTCATCCTTCTATGATGGTGAGCCTATGCCTTGGAAGATGGACGACAAGCCTATATCATCAACAACTCCATCATCACCACCTCCCAAGAAAGAGACATAAACACATGGGTATGGGCACTCCCCTTGGCAACTGCCAAGCTTGGGGGAGGTGCCCCGGTATCGTATCACCATCACACTTATATCTTCACCAATTTTCTTAGCTCGATCCTTTTGATTATATCTAGATCTAGCTGAATAAAGTTTAGTATGATCTACCTTTGAGTTTTTGTGTTGATCCTTATCTATGTATCGAGTCTGTGAGCTATATATAACAGAGATTAGTTTTGAGTTTAGGGATTTGCTATCTTGCTATGATCTTGAGGGAATAAAAGAATAAAAAGATCATATCGATCTTATGGAGAGTAATGACTTCACATATAAAGAGTATGATGAATAAAAGTTGTTGAGAGTTGACAAACAAAGTTTTGGTCATCGTTGCAATTAATAGGAAGTAATAAAGAAAGAGAGGTTTTCACATATAAATATACTATCTTGGACATATTTTATGATTGTGAGCACTCATTAAAATATGACATGCTAAAAAGTTGATGTTGGACAAGGAAGACAACGTAATGGGTTATGTTTTCTTATATCCGAAATAAATTATATTGTCATGGATCATCCAACATGTTGAGCTTGCCTTTCCCCCTCTTGTTAGACAAATTATTTGCACCAAGTAGAGATACTACTTGTGCTTCCAAACATCCCTAAACCCAGTTTTGCCATGAGAGTCCACCATATCTACCTATGGATTGAGTAAGATCCTTCAAGTAAGTTGTCATTGTTGCAAGCAATAAAAAATGCTCTCTAAATATGTATGATCTATTAGTGTGGAGAAAATAAGCTTTATACGAGCTTGTGATATGGAAGAAATAAAAGCGACAGACTGCATAATAAAGGTCCCTATCACAAGTGGCAATATAAAGTAATGTTCTTTTGCATTAAGATTTTGTGCATCCAACCATAAAAGCGCATGACAACCTCTGCTTCCCTCTGTGAAGGGCCTATCTTTTATTTTTGTCTTCTACCTTATACAAGAGTCATCGTGATCTTCACCTTTCCTTTTTACACTTTATCCTTTGGCAAGCACTATGTATTGGAAAGATCATGATATATATATCCAATTGGATGTGGGTTTTCATAAAGCATTATTGTTGACACTACCCTTGAGGTAAAATGTTGGGAGGTGAACTATAATCCCCTATCTTTCTCTGTGTCCGATTGAAACTTCATACCCATAAGTATTGTGTGAGTGTTAGCAATTGTAAAAGACTAAATGATAGTTGAGTATGTGGACTTGCTGAAAAGCTTTTATATTGACTCTTTCTGATGTTATGATAAATTGCAATTGCTTCAATGACTGAGATTATAGTTTGCTAGTTTTCAATCAAGTTTCTGATTCATACTTGACATTGCGAATAGATTGTTACTTTAGCATAAGAAATCATATGACAATATATATGTTCTTCTAAGAATGATCATGATGCCCTCATGTTCGTATTTTATTTTATCAACACCTCTATCTCTAAACATGTGGACATATTTTTCGATATCGGCTTCCGCTTGAGGACAAGCGAGGTCTAAGCTTGGGGGAGTTGATACGTCCATTTTGCATCATGCTTTTATATCAATATTTATTGCATTATGGCTGTTACTACACATTATGTTACAATACTTATGCCTCTCTCTTATTTTACAAGGTTTACATGAAGAGGGAGAATGTCGGCAGCTGGAATTTTGGGCTGGAAAAGGAGCAAATATTAGAGACCTATTATGCACAAATACAAAAGTCTCGAAACTCCACGAAAGTCGGTTTTGGAATATATTAAAAATATTGGGCGAAGAAAGCACCAGAGGGGGGCCGCCCAATGTCCACGAGGGTGGAGGGCACGCCCTACCCCCCCTGGGCGCGACCCCCTACCTCGTGGGCCACCAGGCAGCCCCCCGATGCCCATCTTCTGGTATATGGTGTCTTTTTCCCTGGAAAAAATCATAAGGAAGCTTTCGGGATGAAACGCCGGCATCTGGAGCCGGAACCTTGGCGGAACCAATCTAGGGCTCCGGTGGAGTTATTTTGCCGGGGAAACATCCCTCCGGGAGGGGGAAATCATCGCCATTGTCATAAACATTGATCCTCTCATCGAGAGGGGGTCAATCTCCATCAACTTCTTCACCAGCACCATCTCCTCTCAAATCCTAGTTCATCTCTTGTATCTGAGCTTTGTCTCAAAACCTCAGATTGGTACCTGTGGGTTGCTAGTAGTGTTGATTACTCCTTGTAGTTGATGCTAGTTGGTTTATTCGGTGGAAGATCATATGTTCAGATCCTTTATGCATATTAATACCCCTATGATTATGAACATGAATATGATTTGTGAGTAGTTACGTTTGTTCCTGAGGACATGGGTGTCGGTGTCAAAACCGGCGGATCTCGGGTAGGGTGTCCCGAACTGTGCGTCTAAGGCTAATGGTAACAAGAGATGGGGGACATGATGTTTACCCAGGTTCAGGCCCTCTCTATGGAGGTAATACCCTACTTCCTGCTTGATTGATCTTGATGATATGGGTATTACAAGAGTTGATCTACCACGAGATCGTAGAGGCTATCCCTACAAGCTAGCCTATGATTATGATTGTTGTGCTCCTACGGACTGAACCCTCCAGTTTATATAGACACCGAAGGGGGCTAGGGTTACACAGAGTCGGTTACAGAGAAGTGAATCTACATATCCGAATTGCCAAGCTTGCCTTCCATGCAAAGGAGAGTCCCACCCGGACACGGGACGAAGTCTTCTATCTTATATCTTCATAGCCCAACAGTCCGGCTAATGCATATAGTCCGGCTGTCCGAGGACCCCTTAATCCAGGACTCCCTTAGTAGCCCCTGAACCAGGCTTCAGTGACGATGAGTCCGGCGCGCAGATTGTCTTCGGCATTGCAAGGCGGGTTTCTTCCCCGAATACTCCAATGTAGATCTTGAACACAAGAATCGTGTCTAGCTCTACAAAACAAATTCCACATACCACCATAGAGAGAATAATATTCCACAAGTCTAATCTGCTGACAATTTCTTTATAGCATGACACCATGACACGGCCCGGTCATAATTCAAACCATTTTCCCAACCTGTTATTGCATGTTTCGTGAGGCGATTTTATTGGCACGTCTTGTCGAAGCAGAGATCGTGTCCCCTTATCACGGGATTCTCATCAATACGGGTGTGGGTAACCCCACCGTGCCATAAGCATGGCGCTTGGGGAATAAGCGAGTTTTAGGGCAAGTGGGGAGGCGCATGATTTTACTGCCTTCATAAAGGGATAAGGATTCCCCTTCTTCACCCACGCCTTCTCCTTCCTCTGCTTATCATTCCTCTCGAGCTCCAACGCCCAAGCTTTCACCTTCTCCACCCTCAAAAGCGCTCCAAAAATGTCCAGATCTGGAGCCAGAGGCAAGTGGATGGCCTCTACTATCCAGGAGAAGGACATCAAGAAACTTCGGGAGTCCGGATACCTGACCAAGAAGTTCGCGCATCGTCTTCCGACGGCAGGGCAGATCGTCCCTACTCCGGAACCCCACGAGAGGGTTGTATTCCCTCACTTCGTCCGCGCGCTGGGGTTTCCCCTCCATCCATTTCTTCGCAGGCTTATGTATTATTACGGGAGCGATTTCCATTGTCGTGTGCGAGGCCTTCCTCCGAGTCCACCCACACTTCGGGCTGTGGCTGAAGATTTTCAATGTGAAGCCCAAGGTGGTGAGCGGTGAGCATGCAGAGTGCAGAGGCGCCATGGTGAGCAAGATGCCCAATGTCACATGGCCATCAGGTACCTTTAATGATTCCGTCAAAGGGTGGCAACAACAGTGGTTCTATGTCACTGAGCCAAGTAGCGCAAAATGGGCCACGGCTCCCGGGTTCTGATCTGGAGCCCCATTGCGGCTTACGTCCTGGCCCAAGAAGGGCCTAGACTGGTCTTCGCCAGAGGAACTGGCGATGCTCCAGGCGCGTATCAAGGGCATGGGAGACAAGAACATCAATCTCGTTGACGTAGTCCAGGTGATGTTAGTTCGCCGGATTCTCCCATGCCAATGCAGGGCTTGTAATTTATGGGAATTCGACCCAGCCAAGCACCAGACCCTACTGGAGTTCTTTAGCACAATGCACGAAGATATCTGGAAGGTGCTCTTCAAGTCTGGCAAATCCTAGTCGGACTCGGCAGAGGACCACGGGTACAAATTGTCCCGTCCTGCAAGTTCGGTAAGTATTCGTATATTGACAAGGTGTACGCTTTAAGTGTGCATTCTAAGGGAAACGCCTAATATGTTTTCCAACAACTTCTCCTAGGGCTGGACGAAGAAGGCGGAGCGGATCTACTATCTGGCCGCGCTGCCTGAAGAGCAAGCCAGCCCACTTCTAATGAAGATGCTGGTCCTGGTGCCTTACAAGGCGCCAAAGAAGAAGGTCAAGGAGGAGGCCAAGGAGACCAGGGGCGGCCTTCGTCGCAAGGGTACTTCGGACACGGTGCCCGAAGACTCTAAGGCCCGCTCCTCCTCTAAAGAAGATGAGGAAGAGGAAGAGGAGGAAAAGGAAAGCCAGTCTCCCCCAGCGAGGGGAGAAAGAAGAGGGCGGCCTCCATACATTTGGAGGCCGAAATGTCAAAGAAGGGGAAAGCCTCCCTTCCGGACGAGTTCACCACGGCCATCGACAGCAGCCCGGAGTGGGATCCCAGGGTCAAGCCCCTGGCCAAATCGTGAGTATACAAAAACCCGGACACACTTGTATACCCGGACTCACTTGTCGCGCATTTTAACGTATTGAGTCACGCATTTTGCAGTCCGGCCAGGTCCCACGTCGAGCAATCTTCATCGAAGGATTTGAGCTCGGATGCGATGGACAGCGACACTCGCCCGACGGCCTCCTCCCCCAAACACGTGGACAACATCGAGGTGTCATCCCAAAGGGGCCCAGGCCAAGGAGAAGCTCGAGGGACCTTCAAGGCAGCATCAGAGGGTCAAACCTCGGCAGCCAGACACATGGGGGAGCAGACCCCCGTGGATACTAATGGCGGGGGTCATCTTGAATTCGGCCCCCAGCCGAACACAGTTCCGGAAACCACCATGGTTCCGGATTCAGGCAGGCAACCTCCTTCAACAGAAAGGGGTGCGCCTGTTCCACCGGCAACCTCTGTCCAGCCAGAGGTGCCGGACACCTTATCAGTGGTGTTGAAGAATGCTTCCATTCTTGAAGAACACTGTGTCCTTATGGGCGCGGTCATTGAGAAGATTCAGTCTGCCGAAAACGGGCTGACTGAAGCTTGCACCAGCCTTCTAACAGGCTTTGAGGTAAGTGGTGAGGTTTTGAAGAGTATCATAGTATACATAGTAGCCCCTGATGCACTGTTCGGTGTTTGAAAAAAAAGCCGGACAGAGGATCAAATATATTTTCACAGGAGACTTACCATGCTATACCCTTCTTCTTTTTTGAATAAGCAGGCGTCTTTATTGACTGCCACCTCTCATACTGCGGAAGTCTTTGGACTGAAGCAGCGTCTGGAGCAGGCCGAAGAAGAGCTCGGCCAAGTGAAGAAGCAGTTGGAGGATAACCAAGGTATGTAACACCTTGTTTATATTCAGTATAGATCAATGATTGAATGTGACGAAAAAATGTCGTGATGTGTACCAGGAGGAACCTCCGAAGTCAAGACTCTCAAGAAGGCGGTGTCTGAGGCCGAGAAGAAGGCGTCCAAGGAGCAGGCCACTCGTGAAAAACACAAGGCCCAGGTCGCTGAAGTTCAACAAGAACTCCAAGAGGCCATGGAGAAGTGCGAGACCTTGGAGCAGAGTTTGAAGGATAAAGAATCCAAACTAACCAAGGCTCGCCAAGCCGCTCGTGATGCCCAGGGTGAAGCCCAAGGCGCCCTCCAGGAAATCCAGGAGGCCAGAAGGATCACGGCGGGTAAGACTTTTTCTATGCAAAGCAAGTATGTGAAGGAAAGATTCCTGTTACTAACCCGAATTTTGGGTTCTCCAGGGGCATTTGCGGATCTGCCATGCAGCATATCTGATGCCGCACAATTCTATCGAGCCGAAGAAGGGAGCTCTACGGAGAAGCTGTTCTGGTCGCAATATCTTGCGCCAGAACATCTCGAGCCCTTTACCGATCAGCTGAAACAGCTGGTCGAGCTGCATAGGGCGGCCGAACTAGCCATGAAGGATTTAATTATCCGGCTATGGCCTGTCGAAGCAATTCCTAGCAGCTACTTCGGGCCCGTGAAGCGGCTGGTTAGTGCTTGCCCTCGGCTTGATGCCATTAAGCGGTCGGTCTGTATTGAAGGTGCGCGGATTGCTTTTGCCTGCGCCAAGGTGCACTGGGCAAAGATGGACGCTGTCAAGCTGATGACCGAAGGACCACCTGCAGGGAAGGAGTATTGCAAGCCCGAATTGTATTACGATAGTGTCCTGGAGGGATCTCGCCTTGTGGCGGAACAGTGTGCCAAGGACATTATTTTCCCATGAATATATTCATGTTGTCCGACGTTGTAATATGAAACAAGGTTACTATGTAGTGCTTGTTATTTGGATTATTGCCTCCTGTGCGGCCGTTTTTATACAAATACCAAGGGTTGGCCAGTCATCGGCTTCTGCCCCCATGTAGGAAGTACGGGGGTGTTTGGGATAAATCTGAGCACTCTTTACCCCAGTTTTTGGTCCTTGGAGGAGGTGTTCAGTGAAACGAACCAGGCAATCGGACTATAAGGCTTTATCACCCTCACTTAGCCATAGGATTTTGACAAAAGAAACATAGGCTCAGCCCCTAGTGTTCGGAAGACCAGACTTGGGGTTCTATAAGCACCTGATCGGAGAAAAACTGATCCATCGCATGATGCATTAGTTATCGTATAATGCAGAATAAATCACTAAAGATTTTGTGACCTCTCGAATAGCTAACCAGCTCTCGCCGCATCATGACAGCCAGTTTTCGGCTTTCTCTACTGAGGTGCTCGTCCGGAAGAACCGGGACACAATCGCAGTAGTTCTCCCTATGCCGCCTTAGCCGATATAGCAGAACATAAGGTAGCAAAACATGGGAGCCAGGCAAACCCAACATTTGACCAAAGACATGATTCAGAGCTGATGCATATAATGCTATAAGTTTGGGGTGTTGAACAACCACGAGGGTGTTTGGACTTTCCTGCCGTATTATGGGGTACAATGAAGCCCCTAGCGAATTGACAAAGATGTATTAATAAAGAATAACAGCAATTGAACGTCATGTAAAGCCGCAGATTGTATTCATTGTAATTGAATAATATGTCAAAGCGTATAAGTACAAGTAGTGCGATAAAGAAATATGACTTCAAGACCTGCTGAGGCAAGGGGGAGCTGCGTGCTCATCCAGAGATCGATAACATGATCGTCGAGGGGGATATCTAGTGATCCCTTGCGGATTCAAGCTGCTTCCCTCCTTGGCATGTATGTTCCTTCATGGGTCCGGTGGCTGATAATGGCCTAAGCAAAAGTTAACCTGAAAAGGAAAAATGTAAAATAATGTGTGTGCGTCCTGAAGTGATTTAGCCGCATTGTGGGACCCAATTTAGTTATGCCTCCGTCTGTCGCCAGGGTGACCTTGGTGCGTAGTAAAGTGCGCGCGCAACAATGGCTGTCATTCGGTCGTGGTTGGGACGAGGGTCAAGTAGCTAGTTAAGCTCTTGACGAGCTGGGCTGTCATGCCGCAGGGTAGTTCGGACTCTTTTGTGGTGTCCAGCAGCTTGGCCGCTGAATTGAAGTTCGGTTGGAAGAGGCCGCTCTGCGCTTCTGCTGCTAGGGCTGATGTGTGATCCTCGGTACGGAGGGAGCGTTTTGTGTTTCCATTAACTGTTATGATGCCACGTGGACCGGGCATCTTAATCTTGAGATAAGCATAGTGTGGCACCGCATTGAAGCGAGCGAATGCGGTTCGTTCGAGCAGTGCGTGATAGCCGCTGCAAAAGGGGACGATATTGAAGATTAAATCTTTGTTTCAGAAATTGTCCGAGGATCCGAAGACCACTTACAGAGTGATTGAGCCTGTATAGTGGGCCTCCACACCTGGTATGACACCTCTGAAGGTGGTTTTGGTGGGTTTGATCCTTGAAGGATCGATACCCATCTTGCGCACCGTGTCCTAATAAAGCAGGTTCAGGCTACTGCCGCCGTCCATAAGGACTCGTGTGAGGTGGAATCTGTCAATGATTAGGTCAAGAACCAGCGCAGCTGAACCGACATGACAGATACTGGTCGGATGATCCTTGCGATCAAAGGTGATCGAGCAGGATGACCATGGGTTGAATTTTTGGGGCGACTGGCTCCATCGCGTAGCCGTCCCTAAGTGTGCGCCCCCGCTTCCGCTTGGGAATATGGGTGACGTATATCATATTCACCATTTTGACTTGTGGGGGAAACTTCTTTTGCCCCCCTATCTTTGGTGGCCGGGGCTCCTCATCGTCGTCATCGCTTTGCGACGCCTTCTCTTTGCTTCCGGCATTTGACTTGCCAGCCTGTTTGAAGACCCAGCATTCTCTGTTGGTATGATTAGCTGGTGTACCTGGGATGCCATGAATTTGACATTGACGATCGAGTATGCGGTCCAAACTGGACGTGCCCGGATCGTTTCTTTTGAATGGTTTTTTCCGTTGTCCGGTCTTAAAGCCACTAAATCCGATGTTTACGGCCGTGTCTTCGGCGCTATCGCCATTGTTTCGACGCTTGTGTTTGTTGCGTCGGGGCTTGTCGTTGTTATCTCTGGATTTAGAAGTTATAGGTTTGCTGGAGGTGATGTTGCTACGAGCTAGCCAGCTATCCTCGCCCGCACAAAAGCGGGTCAGAAGCGCTATGAGGGCCGCCATGGATCTTGGCTTTTCCTGTCCGAGGTGTTGGGCGAGCCACTCGTCACGGATGTTATGCTTGAAGGCCGCGAGGGCTTCGGCATCCCGACAGTCGACGATTTGGTTCTTTTTAGTTAAGAACCGAGTCCAGAAATTTCTGGCTGACTCTCCGGGTTCTTGAGTTATATGACTCAAGTCATCGGCATCCGGAGGTCGGACATAAGTGCCTTGGAAGTTGTCAAGGAATGCGTCTTCCAGGTTCTCCCAACTGTCAGTAGAATTATCGGGCAGACTATTCAACCAATGCTGAGCTGGTCCCTTGAGTTTTAGCGGGAGATACTTGATGGCATGGAGATCATCACCGCGGGCCATATGAATGTGGAGAAGGAAGTCTTCGATCCATACCACGGGATCTGTTGTTCCATCATAAGGTTCAATGTTTACGGGTTTAAACCCTTCCAGGAACTCATGTTCCATTACTTCATCAGTGAAGCATAGAGGGTGTGCGGCACCTCTATGTCGGTCTATGTCGCGACACAATTTGGATGGAGCTGGTCTGCGGTATTCGGCCCATACAGGTTGGTATTTATTGTGTCCATCATGGCGGCTGTCGTCACGCATTGGGGCGTGTCCCCGCGATCCGTAGATCGATCTCGGTAGTCCTGCCCTGGTTTCGAAGTCATCGCGCAGGTCACACGTGTATCCCCGAGCTTTTGTGCTTCTATTTGTTTGGCGACGGGGTGCAGGCTGGTGTTCAAACTGATATGCCGCTTTATCTCGACCACGCGGTGGTCGGTCAGCCATCTCATACGCTGGTAGTCTGGGCTCTGGTCCCTCGTCCTCGAATTGAGGTAACAACTTGCGCTTCGGTTAACTTTTTATTGGGCATTCGAGTCCATATTCCTCGGCAGCCAGGACCTCGGTCCATCTATCAGTGAGCAGATCTTGATTAGCTTGAAGCTGCTGCTGCTTCTTCTTCAGGCTCTTCGCAGTGGCTATAAGCCGACGCTTGAAGCGCTCCTGCTCGGCGGGATCCTCAGGTACGGTAAATTCTTCGTCGCCGAGGCTCACCTCATCCTTGAAGGGAGGCATGTAATTATCGTCCTCCGAATCTTCCATCATGGCCTGTTCATCAAGGCTGGCTTGCCCGTCCTCCCATCCGTCATGTTCGAAGCTTGGCTGGGCGGGGTCGTCTTCGTCTTCGGCATCGTCCGGAGTACTATTGTATCATGTGCCGGTATTGTTGTTTTTACCATGGCATGGTTTAGAGCGGCGCAGCTAACGTTGGCGCTTTGGCTATTTCTCAGGAGGCTTGTCCTCAACTGGGTCATTTTTGTCATCGCCATTAGCTTCTTTGGGTGTATCCACCATGTAAATGTCATATGACGAGGTGGCTGCCCAGCGCCCTATGGGCGGCACTTCCTGTTCTTCTCCTGCATCGTCGTCCATGCCGTTGATATCTTCGGAGTCAAAGTCAAGCATGTCGGTCAAGTCGTCGACAGTGGCTATCAAGTGGGTGGTGGGTGGGTAATGAAATTCTTCGTCGTCCGCTTCCCACTCAAGCCGGACATAGTTCGGCCAAGAATTCCCTTCCAAGGAGAGAGATTTGAAAGAGTTTAACACATCACCCAGGGGCGAGTGTTGGAAGATGTCCGCGGAGGTGAACTCCAAGATCGGCGCCCAATCAGATTCTACGAGCGCGGATGTACGCGGTTCAGAACCTATATCCAGAGATGAGTCCGAGGGTCCGATGACACAAGCCTCGTCAGAGGTTGGATCTGTGTTCGGCTCAAGCGCCGTTGAGTATGCGGCTTCTGCGGTGGGGTCTGGTCCCCCGTCCTCGGATGGCGCGTTCTGCTCTGGATCTAGGGCCAGGACAGTTACAGGCGTTGTCTTCTGAGTATGGCCACATGACAGATCTAAGTCATGCTCATCGTGGCTGCCGGGTGCGGCTGTCATGGGCTCGAATCCATTAAAGATCAAGTCTACACGGATGTCGGCAGTATAGTTCAAGTTTCCAAACCTGACCTGATGGCCAGGCGCGTAGCTATCAATCTGCTCCAGATGGCCAAGCGAGTTGGCCCGCGGTGCGAAGCCGCCGAATACGAAGATCTGTCCAGGGAGAAAGATCACACCCTGGGTCGAGTTGTTGATGATCGAAGGAGCCATCAAGCCTTATGATGATGACACAGTGGAACTCTCAATGAAAGCACCAATGTCGGTGTCAAAACCGGTGGATCTCGGGTAGGGGGGTCCCGAACTGTGCGTCTGAGGCTAATGGTAACAGGAGACGGGGGACATGATGTTTACCCAGGTTCGGGCCCTCTCTATGGAGGTAATACCCTACTTCCTGCTTGATTGATCTTGATGATATGAGTAATACAAGAGTTGATCTACCACGAGATTGTAGAGGCTAACCCTAGAAGCTAGCCTATGATTATGATTGTTGTGGTCCTACGGACCGAACCCTCCAGTTTATATAGACTCCAGAGGGGGCTAGGGTTACATAGAGTCGGTTACAGAGAACGGAATCTACATATCCAAATCGCCAAGCTTGCCTTCCACGCAAAGGAGAGTCCCACCCGGACACGGGACGAAGTCTTCTATCTTGTACCTTCATAGCCCAACAGTTCGGCTAATGCATATAGTCTGGCTGTCCGAGGACCCCTTAATCCAGGACTCCCTTAATGGAAGAAGTCTTGTTATAAGTAGTCATGTGAATTTGGTATTCATTCGATATTGTGATGAGATGTATGTTGTCTTTCCTCTAGTGGTGTTATGTGAACGTCGACTACATGACACTTCACCATTGTTTGGGCCTAGGGGAAGGCATTGAGAAGTAATAAGTAGATGATGGGTTGCTAGAGTGACATAAGCTTAAACCCTAGTTTATGCGTTGCTTCGTAAGGGGCTGATTTGGATCCATATGTTTCATGCTATGGTTAGGTTTACTTTAATTCTTCTTTCGTAGTTGCGGATGCTTGCGAGAGGGGTTAATCATAAGTGGGATGCTTGTCCAAGGAAGGGCAATACCCAAGCACCGGTCCACCCACATATCAAATTATCAAAGTAACGAACGCGAATCATATGAGCATGATGAAAACTAGCTTGACGATAATTCCCATGTGTCCTCGGGAGCGCTTTGCTTTATATAAGAGTTTGTCCAGGCTTGTCCTTTGCTACAAAAAGGATTAGGCCACCTTGCTGCACTTTTTTACTTTTGTTACTTGTCACCCATTACAAATTATCTTATCACAAAACTATTTGTTACCTATAATTTCAGTGCTTGCAGAGAATACCTTACTGAAAACTGCTTGTCTTTTCCTTCTGCTCCTCGTTAGGTTCGACATTTTTACTTATCAAAAGAACTACGATAGATCCCCTATACTTGTGGGTCATCAGCCAGCCCTAGGGGCGCACCAACTGGGGGGAGTCGCACAAGGACTCCTAGTCCTAGTCGGCTCCCCTCTTCCTTCCAACGGAGAGGGGAAAGGGGAAAGAGGGGAAGAGGGAGAAGGAAAGGGGGGTTGTGCCCCCACCCCTTGTCCAATTCGGACTATCATGGGGGGGCGCCACCTCTTGTGGCATGCCTTCTCCTCTCCACTATGGCCCATGAGGCCCATTAACTTTCTTGGGGGGTTTCAGTAACCTCCCGGTACTCCGAATAATTCCCGTATCTTTTCGGAACCATTCCAGTGTCCGTATATAACCTTCGAATATATCAAGCTTTAACTCTCGACCATTTCGAGACTCCTCGTCATGTCCGTGATCTCATCCGGGACTCCGAACAACCTTTCGGTCACCAAAACACATAAATCATATAATACATATCGTCATCGAACGTTAAGCATGCGAACCCTATGGGTTCGAGAACTATGTAGACATGACCAAGACACCTCTCTGATCAATAACCGATAGCGGAACCTGGATGCTCATATTGGTTCCCACATATTCTACGAAGATCTTTATCGGTCGAATCGTAATGTCAACATATGTTATTCCCTTTGTCATCGGTATGTTACTTGCCCGAGATTCGATCGTCGGTATCTTCATACCTAGTTCAATGTCATTATCGGCAAGTCTGTTTACTCATTCCGTAGTGCATCATGCCGTAACTAACTCATTACTCACATTGCTTGCAAGGCTTCATATGATGTGCATTACCGAGAGGGCCCAGAGATACCTCTCCGATACTCGGAGTGACAAATCCTAATCTCGATCTATGCCAACCCAACAAACACCTTTGGATATACCTATAGAGCATATTTATAATCAACCAGTTATGTTGTGACGTTTGATAGCACACAAGGCATTCCTCCAGTGTCCCGGAGTTGCATAATCTCATAGTCGGAGGAATATATATTTGACACAAAGAAAGTCGTAGCAATAAAACTGAACGATCATTATGCTAAGCTAACGGATGGGTCTTCTCCGTCACATCATTCCACTAATGATGTGACCCCGTTTATCAAATGACAACTCAGGTCCATGGCTAGGAAACTTAACCATCTTTGATCAACGAGCTAGTCTAGTAGAGGCATACTAGGGACATGTTGTTTTGTCTATGTATTCACACACGTATCAAGTTTCCGGTTAATACAGTTCTAGCATGAATAATGAACATTTATCATGAATAAGGAAATATAAAATAACAACTTTATTATTGCCTCTAGGGCATATTTCCTTCACCTAAAGTGGTTACTTGCTTTATTTCACTAACGGATCTCATGAGTTTTTTGTTGAGTTTTGTGTTGTGAAGTTCTCAAGTTTTGGGTGAAGTTTCGATGGACTACAGAATAAGGAGTGTCAAGAGCCTAAGCTTGGGATGCCCAGGGCACGCCAAGGTAATATTCAAGTACAACGAAGCATCTAAGCTCGGGGATGCCCCGGATGGCATCCCCTCTTTTGTCTTCAATCCATCGGTAAAATTACTTGAGGCTATATTTGTATTCACCACATGATATGTGTTTTGCTTGGAGCATTTTCTATTATATGAGTCTTTGATTTTTAGTTTTCCACAATCATCCTTGTTGTACACACCTTTTGAGAGGGACACACATTAATTGTGAATTTATTATAATACTCTATGTGCTTCACTTATATTTTTTGAGCTAGGTAGTTGCTCTAGTGCTTCACTTATATCTTTTTAGAGCGTGGCAGTGGATTTATTTTGAAGAAATTAATGAACTATTATGCTTCACTTATATTATTTTGAGAGTCTTAAAAATAGTATGGCAATTTGCTTAGGTTATGAAATTAGTCCTAATATGATGGGTATTCAAGAGGGATATAATAAAAACTTTCTTGAACATCATTGAATATATGAGAAGTTTGATTCTTTGCATTTGTGTCAAGATATAAAGATGGTGATATTAGAGTCATGCTAGTGATATATGGATTAGTAAGAATATTTGTGTTAAGGTTTGTGATTCCCGAAGCATGCATGTATGGTCTTTCATTATGCGATGAAGTTGGAGCATGATTTATTTTTTATTGTCTTCTTTATGAGTGGCGGTAGGGTCCGATCGGTGGTCTTTTTCTACCAATCTATACTCCTAGGAGCATGCATATTAGTACTTTGTTTCAAAGGCTAATAAACTTTTGCAATAAGTATGTGAGTTCTTTATGACTAATGTTGAGTCCATGGATTATACGCACTCTCACCCTTCCATCATTGCTAGCCTCTTTAGTACCGTGAATTGCCCTTTATCATCTTGAGATGTTGCAACCTTCACCAGTGCATCCAAACCCTGTGAAATGATACGTTCTTTTACACATAAGCCACCTTAATCTTCCTCAAAACAGCTACCATACCTACCTATTATGGCATTTCCATAGCCATTCCAAGATATATTGCCAAGCAACTTCCACCGTTACATTTTATTATGACACATACCATCTTTGTCATATTGCTTTACATGATCATATAGTTGACATAGTATTTGTGGCTTGGTAACCGTTCATATTTTTATACATGTATGCTAGATCACTGCACATCCCGGTACACCGCTGGAGGCATTCATATAGAGTCATATTTTTGTTCTAGTATCGAATTGTAATTCTTAACTCCGCCTATGTTGTCTCAACATAGCCGGTCCCAAGCCCGGGTAAAGGAGGAGGGTTGTGATAGGCTTGGCGAGCCAACGTAAAAACTCAGCCACTCTTATGAAGATGAAACCCAAAAGATTTTCGTTGGGGCGTAACCCTCTCAGCGACGCGCCACATCGGAACCCGGGTGTGGTGGAAAATGGGCAAGGGCCGGGCCGTCACCCCCCAAGTGGCGCGCCGTATCTTGATCCGGATACGGTGGCAAGTGAGCGAGGATCGGGTCGTCGCATCCTTAGTGGCGCGCTACATCGGCGCCCGGATGTAGTGGAAAATGAGCAAGGGTCTTCGCATTTGACTCGACGAGTGCGAAGGGTAAGGAAGCTAGCCGAGCCTAGGAGGATTCGCTTAGGTAGCTGGAACGTAGGGTCTCTGACAGGGAAGCTTCGGGAGCTAGTTGATGCAGCAGTGAGGAGAGGTGTTGATATCCTTTGCGTCCAAGAAACCAAATGGAGAGGACAGAAGGCGAAGGAGGTGGAGGATACCGGCTTCAAGCTGTGGTACACGGGGACGGCTGCAAACAGAAATGGCGTAGGCATCTTGATCAACAAGAGCCTCAAGTATGGAGTGGTAGACGTCAGGAGATGTGGGGACCGGATTATCCTGGTCAAACTGGTAGCTAAGGACTTGGTTCTCAATGTTATCAGCGCATATGCCCCGCAAGTAGGCCACAATGAGAACACCAAGAGGGAGTTCTGGGAAGGCTTGGAAGACATGGTTAGGAGTGTACCGATTGGTGAGAAGCTCTTCATAGGAGGAGACCTCAATGGCCACGTGGGTACATCTAACACAGGTTTTGAAGGGGCGCATGGGGGCTTTGGCTATGGCATCAGGAATCAAGAAGGAGAAGATGTCTTAAGCTTTGCTCTAGCCTACAACATGATTGTAGCTAACACCCTCTTTAGAAAGAGAGAATCACATCTGGTGACTTTTAGTAGTGGCCAACACTCTAGCCAGATTGATTTCATCCTCTCGAGAAGAGAAGATAGGCGTGCGTGCCTAGACTGTAAGGTGATACCTGGGGAGAGTGTTGTACCCCAGCATAAGCTGGTGGTTGCTGACTTCCGCTTTCGGATTCGTGTCCAGCGGGATAAGCGTGCCAAGGTCGCTAGAACGAAGTGGTGGAAGCTCAAGGGGGAGGTAGCTCAGGTGTTCAAGGAGAGGGTATTTAAGGAGGGCCCTTGGGAGGAAGGAGGGGATGCGGACAATGTGTGGATGAAGATGGCGACTTGCATTCGTAAGGTGGCCTCGGAGGAGTTTGGAGTGTCCAGGGGAAGGAGAAGCGAAGATAAGGATACCTGGTGGTGGAATGATGATGTCCAGAAGGCGCTTAAAGAGAAGAAAGATTGCTTCAGACGCCTATACCTGGATAGGAGTGCAGACAACATAGAGAAGTACAAGATGGCGAAGAAGGCCGCAAAGCGAGCTGTTGGTGAAGCAAGGGGTCGGGCATATGAGGACCTCTACCAACGGTTAGGCACGAAGGAAGGTGAAAGGGACATCTATAAGATGGCTAAGATCCGGGAGAGGAAGACGAGGGATATTGGCCAAGTCAAATGCATCAAGGACGGAGCAGGCCAACTCTTGGTGAAGGACGAAGAGATTAAGCATAGATGGCGGGAGTACTTCGACAAGCTGTTCAATGGGGAGAATGAGAGTTCTACCATTGAACTGAATGACTCCTTTGATGAGACCAGCATGCGTTTTGTGCGGCGCATCCAGGAGTCTGAGGTGAAGGAGGCTTTAAAAAGGATGAAAGGAGGCAAGGCGATGGGCCCTGATTGTATCCCCATTGAGGTGTGGAAAGGTCTCGGGGACATAGCGATAGTATGGCTAACCAAGCTTTTCAACCTCATTTTTCGGGCAAACAAGATGCCAGAAGAATGGAGACGGAGTATATTAGTACCAATCTTCAAGAACAAGGGGGATGTTCAGAGTTGTACTAATTACCGTGGAATTAAGCTGATGAGCCATACAATGAAGCTATGGGAGAGAGTCATTGAGCACCGCTTAAGAAGAATGACAAGCGTGACCAAAAATCAGTTTGGTTTCATGCCTGGGAGGTCGACCATGGAAGCCATTTTCTTGGTACGACAACTTATGGAGAGATATAGGGAGCATAAGAAGGACTTGCATATGGTGTTCATTGACTTGGAGAAGGCCTATGATAAGATACCGCGGAATGTCATGTGGTGGGCCTTGGAGAAACACAAAGTCCCAGCAAAGTACATTACCCTCATCAAGGACATGTACAATAATGTTGTGACAAGTGTTCGAACAAGTGATGTCGACACCGATGACTTCCCGATTAAGATAGGACTGCATCAGGGGTCAGCTTTGAGCCCTTATCTTTTTGCATTGGTGATGGATGAGGTCACAAGGGGTATACAAGGAGATATCCCATGGTGTATGCTCTTTGCGGATGATGTGGTGCTAGTTGACGATAGTCGGACGGGGGTAAATAGGAAGTTAGAGTTATGGAGACAAACCTTGGAATCGAAAGGGTTTAGGCTTAGTAGAACTAAAACCGAGTACATGATGTGCGGTTTCAGTACTACTAGCTGTGAGGAGGAGGAGGTTAGCCTTGATGGCCAGGTGGTACCTCGGAAGGACACCTTTCGGTATTTGGGGTCAATGTTGCAGGAGGATGGGGGTATTGATGAAGATGTGAACCATCGAATCAAAGCCGGATGGATGAAGTGGCGCCAAGCTTCTGGCATTCTCTGTGACAAGAGAGTGCCACAAAAGCTAAAAGGCAAGTTCTACAGGACGGCGGTTCGACCCGCAATGTTGTATGGCGCGGAGTGTTGGCCGACTAAAAGGCGACATGTTCAACAGTTAGGTGTGGCGGAGATGCGTATGTTGAGATGGATGTGTGGCCACACGAGGAAGGATCGAGTCCGGAATGATGATATACGAGATAGAGTTGGGGTAGCACCAATTGAGGAGAAGCTTGTCCAACATCGTTTGAGATGGTTTGGGCATATTCAGCGCAAGCCTCCAGAAGCTCCAGTGCATAGCGGACGGCTAAAGCGTGCGGAGAATGTCAAGAGAGGGCGGGGTCGACCGATTTTGACATGGGAGGAGTCCGTTAAGAGAGACCTGAAGGATTGGAGTATCGACAAAGAGCTAGCTATGGACAGGGGTGCGTGGAAGCTTGCTATCCATGTGCCAGAGCCATGAGTTGGTTGCGAGATCTTATGGGTTTCACCTCTAGCCTACCCCAACTTGTTTGGGACTAAAGGCTTTGTTGTTGTTGTTGTTGTTGTTATCGAATTGTAATTCTTGAGTTGTAAGTAAATAAAAGTGTGATGATCAACATTATTAGAGCATTGTACCATGTGAGGAGAGGATGATGGAGACTATGATTCCCCCACAAGTCGGGATGAGACTCCGGACTTAAAATAAAAAAGGCCAAAGAGCCCCAAGAAAAAGAGGCCAAAGAGCCCAAAACAAACAAATGAGAGAAAATGAGAGAAGGGACAATGCTACAATCCTTTTTCACACTTGTGCTTCAAATAGCACCATGTTCTTCATGATAGAGAGTCTCCTGTTTTGTAACTTTCATATATTACTAGTGGGAATTTTTCATTATAGAACTTGGCTTGTATATTCCATTGACGGGCTTCCTCAAATTGCCCTAGGTATTCGTGAGCAAGCGAGTTGGATGCACGCCCACTAAGTTTTCTTTTTGAGCTTTCATATATTGATAGCTCTAGAGCATCCGTTGCATGGCAATCCCTAATCCTTGCATTGAGATCAATTGATGGGCATCTCCACAGCCCATTGATTAGCCTCGTCGATGTGAGACTTTTTCCCTTTTTTTCTTCTCCACGCAACCTTCACCATCATATTTTATTCCACCTATAGTGCTATATCCATGGATCACGCTCATGTATTGCGTGAAAGTTGAAAAGGCTTAAGAATGTTAAAAGTATGAAAAAATTGCTTGACTTGTAATCAAGGTTATGCATGATAAATACTTTGTGTTATGAAGATAGAGCATGAAAATATTATATGATTTTGTAGGGATAACTTTCTTTAGCCATGATATTTTGAGAAGACATGACGATAATTCATCCTGGAGCCCGGGCTCATCTGCTCCCGCTCAGCAAAAAATTCAAAAAAAATACTAGAAAATTCAAAAAATCCAAATTTTTTTGTGGTGGTAGATAATTTGACGCATGAGGTGCGCCCCAAAATTCAACTTATTTGGACATCTGAGTAGCTCTCGGCAAAAAAGACAAATCGGGTCAAAACAGTGCATGAACAGTAAACATTTTTACAGACCCTGATTTTGTATTTTTTTGCCGAGAGCTGCTCAGATGCTCAAATGAGTTGAATTTTGGGGCGCACCTCATGCATCAAATTATCTACCACCACAAAAAATGGAATTTTTTGAATTTTTCTAGTATTTTTTTTGAATTTTTTGCTAAGCGTGGGTGCAGATGAGCACGGGAGCCAAAACTCCGCGTCCAAGACATGATTGCTTTATTAGTATGCTTGAAGTATTATTGTTTTTATGTCAATATTAAAATTTTGTTTTGAATCTTATGGATCTGAATATTCATGCCACAATAAGAAAGATTACATGATAAATATGTTAGGTAACATTCCACATCAAAAATTCTGTTTTATCATTTACCTACTCGAGGACGAGCAGGAATTATGCTTGGGGATGGTTGATACATCTCCAACATATCTATAATTTTTTATTGTCCATGCTATTATATTATCCATTTTGAATGTTTTATATTCATTATCATGTTATTTATATCAATTTTTGGATTAACCTCTTAACCTAGTGCCTAGTGCCAGTTGCTATTTTTTCCTTGTTTTTGTCTTTTACAAAAAATCAATACCAAACGGAGTCCAAATGGAACGAAACTTTTTGACATTTTTTCTTGTACAAAAGAAGACACCTAGGAAGCTTTGGGAGGAGGCCAGAAGGCCTAGGGGTGATCCACAAGCTCACCAGGCGCGCCCTAGGGGGCGCCATATGAGCTTGTGGCTCCTCTAACCCTAATCTCAGCTCTATAAATACCCAATTATTCCATGTATACCAGAGGGCACACCACAAATATTTTTCCTGCTTCTGTTCCCGTGAGATCCCATCTTGGGGCCTTTTTCGAGACTCTGCCGGAGGGGGATTCGATCATGGAGGGCCTCTACACCAACCTTGTTGCCCTTTCGATGATGTGTGGGTAGTTTACCACAGACCTACAGTTCCATAGCTAGTAGCTAGATGGCTTCTTCTCTCTCTTTGATCTTCAATACAATGTTCTCCTTGATGTTCTTAGATACCTATTCGATGTAATCTTATTTTGCGGTGCGTTTGTTGAGATCCGATGAATTGTGGATTTATGATCGGACTATCTATGAATATTATTTGAGTCTTTTCTGAACTCTTTTATGAATGATTAAGATAGCTTTGTATTTCTCTCAGATCTATTTATTTGGTTTGGCCAACTAGATTGATTTTTCTTGCAATGGGAGAGGTGATTTGTAATGAGTTCAATCTTGCGATGCTCAATCCTAGTGACAAAAGGGGACATGACACGTATTTGTATTGTTACCATTAAAGATAAAAAGGTGGGGTTTATTTCATATTGATTGGGTCTATTCTTCTACATCATGTCATCCTGCTTAAGGCGTTACTCCGTTCTTGTTAACTTAATACACTAGATGCATGATGGATAGCGGTCGATGTGTCGAGTAATAGTAGATGGAGGGAGGAGTCGGTCTACTTGTCACGGACATGATGCCTATATTCATGATCATTGCCTTAGATAACGTCATAACTTTGCGCTTTTCTACCAATTGCTCAGCAGTAATTTGTTTACCCACCATGATGCATTTTATTTGGATTTTGGCTGATAGTTTTTGATGAAGCCACATATACTACTCTATATAAAAGCTCTCGGGGTGTGTTCAGTGCCAAAAATATTCTTAAATATTATAAAAAACATACTAAATTTTCAGTTCACTCCGAGAGCTTTTATTTTCAGGACATTTTTTATTGCACGGATAATTCAGAAAACAGGATAATCATGACATTCTACTTTATTAAACTTTAAATAGCAGAGAGTAAATAGTAGGTACAATAGGTTGTGCTTACTAAATTCATCGACCACATGTCCCTCAAAAAGAATCTATTAATAAGGTTGATCAAGTCTTACTAACAAAACTAGTTTTGAGTAACATGAAACTGACGAATTTTTATATAACACTAGGTTACTGATAACCCACAAGTATAGGGGATCGCAACAATTTTCGAGGGTAGTGTATTCAACCCAAATTTATTGATTCGACACAAGGGGAGCCAAAGAATATTTATAAGTATTAGCAATTGAAATGTCAATTCAACCACACCTGGAGATTAAATATCTGCAGCAAAGTGATCAGTAGCATAGTAATATGATAGTTTTGATAGCGGTGGTAACAGTAGTAGTAACAATAGCAGTGATAGCAATATTTTTGTAGCAGATGTAACAGTAGTTTCAACAGTAGTAACTTAGCAAGAACACATGTGAAAAACGTGTATGCATTGGGTCGGTGATTTCATTGGATGATATTCACCATATAACAGGCATAACCTAGGGCGACACAGAACTAGCTCCAGTTCATCAATATAATGTAGACAAGTATTTTGTAAATAGTCATACATGCTTATGAAAAAGAACTTGCATGACATCTTTTGTCCTACCCTCCCGTGGCAACGGGGTCTATAAGGAAACTAAGGGATATTAAGGCCTCCTTTTAATAGAGAACCGGAACAAAGCATTAACACATAGTGAATACATGAAATCCTCAAACTATGGTCATCATCGGAAAGTATCCCAGTTAGTGTCATCTTGGTGTTTACGGATTATAACATGTAACACATGCATATAACTTGCAAGATCAGATCAAGAACATATATATAATGGTGAAAACATAAACGGTTCAGATCTGAAATCATGGCACTCGGGACCTAGTGACAAGCATTAAGCATAGCAAAGTCATAACAACATCAATCTCAGACCATAGTTGATACTAGGGATCAAGCCCTAACAAAACTAACTCGATTACATGATGAATCCCATCCAACCCCTCACCATCCAGGAAACCTACGAAGGAATTACTCACTCCCGGTGGGGAGCATCACGGAATTGGTGCGAAGGAGGGTGGTTGGTGATGACGAAGACCAAAGATTTCCCTCTCTGGAGCCCTGAACGGGCTCAAGATCTGGCTTTCCAATGAAGAACAGGAGGTGGCGGTGGCTCCGTATCGTAAAACGCATTGAAATTTCCTCCCTTATTTTTTTCTCCCAAAATAGTATTTTATAGAGTTGGAGTTAGGGTCAGCGGACCCTCGTGGCCCCCACTACCCACCAGGGTGTGCCAGAGGGGGGCGGTGTGCCCTGGTGCCTAGTGGGTAGCTTGGGCCCCCCTCCAGTGGGTCTTGGTTCCAGAAATTATTATACATTCCAAAATAATTCTCCAAGAAGTTTTGTCCAATTCGAAGAATTTTTATTTCTGCACAAAAACAACACCATGGTAGTTATGCTGAAGATAACGTAAGTTCGGGTTAGTTTCACTCGAATCATGCAAACCAGAGTCCAAAACAAGAGCAAAAGCGTTAGGAAAAGTAGATACAACGGAGACATATCAATTACCTCATGGGGGATATGCATCTCCCCAGCAATAAGGGTTTCATATTTATTTACTAATAGGAGAGGAAATTCAAAACCTCCAATAGTGATTGTAGCAATTTCTTCAATAATGTTGATACTATTCACCAAACTTTGTTTCGTCGGGAAATAAACCGTATGCTGATTGCCATTAACATGAAAAGTAACATTGCTTTTGTTGCAATCAATAACAGCCACTGCAGTATTCAAAAATATTTTACCAAGGATAATCGACATAGTGTTGTCCTCGGGCCTATCAAGTATAACAAAGTTCGTTAAGATAGTAACGTATGCAGCAACAACAACAAGCAAATCCTCGCAAAATCCAATAGGAATAGAAGTTGATTTATCATCCATTTGCAAAGATATTTCAGTAGGTGTGAGTTTATTCAAATGAAGTGTTCTATATAAAGAGAAAGGCATAACACTAATAGTGGATCCTAAATCACATAAACATTTTACACATAACTTCTTTTAATGGATCATGGTATCGTGGTTATTCCCGGGTCCCCTAGCTTCTTAGGTACTCCACCCTTAATGCAATAATTTGCAAGCATGGTGGAAATTTCATCTTCAGGTATCTTTCTTTTATTAGTGATAGTATCTTTCATGTATTTAGCATATGGAGGCACTTTCAAAATATTGGTCAAACGAGCAAGCAAGAAAACATGCCTAAGCATTTCAACAAAGCGTTCAAAATCTTCCCCATCCTTATTCTTCGGAGGTTTAGTTGGAAAGAGCATAGGTTTTTGAACCCACAGTTCTCTTTCTTTACCCTGTTTTCTAGCAATGAAATCATTTTTATAATATCTTTTATTCTTAGGTGGTGGGTTATCAAGATAAAAAACGGGTTCTATTTCTACATCATTATCAGGTTGAGCATCAACATGAATATCATTACCACTAGGTGGATGTTCATTACCAGATTGTGTCTCGGCATCAGAAATAGAAACATCATTATGATTCTCAGAAGGTTTTTCTACCACGGGTTCACTAGAAGCATGCAAAGTTCTATCATATTTCTTTTCCTTTTTCTTCTTAGATGAACTAGGTGCATCATTATTAATTCTATGAGAATCTTGCTCAATTCTCTTAGGATGACCTTCATGATATAGAGGCTCCTGAGTCATTCTACCTCCTCTAGTCATTACCCTAACAGCATGGTCATTCATTTTATTATTCATCTCATTAAGCAAATCATTTTGTGACTTAGTTCTAACTGAGTATGAACCATGGATGAATGTTTACTTAAACCCTTATTGATTGTCCATTCTAAACATCAAGTCACTCAAAGGATGTATCATGAAAGCATTACGTTTCAATTGCTTGCTAACATACATATTAAAATGTTCTTGCTTAACAATGTAGTTATAAAATTCATCCAGGCATTCACTAGAAGATTTATTATAAGGAATATCACCTTCATCGAATCTCATAATAGAAATTAACTCTACTACATGTGTCGGGGTGTCGAGCCCATATATTTCTTCAATAGGTGGTAAATTCTTAACATCTTAAGATTTAATGTCATTTTCTTTCATAGATTTCTTTGCCTCTTGCATATCTTATGGAATGAGGAATAGAATACCTCTCTTCTGCAGAGTTGGCTTAGGTGGTGGTTTAGGAAGTGTCTAATTATCATCATTTCTCAATATATTATCCAGTAGTTCTTCAACCTATCCAATAGTTCGTTCCCCAAAAACGGAGCCAGCACAACTATCTAGGTAGTCCCTAGAAGCATTGGTTAGTCCATTATAAAAGATATCAAGTATTTAATTTCTCTAAAGAGGATGATCAGACAAAGTATTAAGTAATTGGAGAAGCCTCCCCCAAGCTTGAGGGGGATTCTCTTCTTCAATTTGCACAAAGATGGATATTTCCTGTAAGGCAGTTTGTTTCTTATGAGCAAGAAAATATTTTTCACAGAAGTAGTATATCATATCCTGGGGACTACGCACACAACCAGGAGCAAGAGTATTAAACCATTTCTTTGCATCACCCTTTAATGAGAAGGGAAACAACTTAAGGATATAGTACTAGCGATTTTTTCTTCATGAGCAAATAGGGTGGCTATATCATTTAATTTAGTAAGGTGTGGCACAACAATTTCAGTTTCATAACCATGACAAGGATCAGATTCAACCAAAGTAATTAACTCAGGATTGACAGAGAATTCATAATCCTTATCAGTGACAAATATAGGAGAAGTGGCAAACTTAGGATCATATTTCATCTTCTCCATCACAGATTTTTCTTTAAACTTACTCAATAATTTCTTAACATCATCTCGATCGTTATAAGCAACAAATTCTCTAGCTATCTCCCCATCCATAATATAACCATCAGGTATTTCAACCCTAGTAGGAGAGCTAAGCATAATAGGTGAATCATAGTTTTCATCAATTTCAGCAGTTTCAAGTGCTTTAGCTTTAGCAAGTTGTTCATCAAGAAATTCACCTAGTGGCACAGTATAATTAAGCAGAGCACTAGCATCATGACGAGTTTCATTTATAGCAGAAGTAGTATCATCAATTACTGGCAACATATCAGAATGAATAATAGGTGGTGGTGTCGCAATCCTACTCAAAACAGATGGTGAATCAAGTGCGGAGCTAGATGGTAGTTCCTTACCTCCCCTCGTCTTAGAGGGTACGATCTTGGTCTTAGCGTCTTTCAAATTCTTCATAGTGATCAACAGGTATAATTCCCAAGTGACTCAACAAATAGAGCTATGCTCCCTGGCAACTGTGCCAGCAAAAGGTCTTGATAACCCACAAGTATAGGGGATCGCGACAATCTTCGAGGGTAGTATTTCATCCAAATTTATTGATTCGACACAAGGGGAGCCAAAGAATATTTGTAAGTATCAGAGTTGAGTTGTCAATTCAACCACACCTGGAGAACCAAATATCTGCAACAAAGTGTTTAGTAGCACGGTAGTATGATAGTTTGATAGTAATGGTAACAGTAGCAATAGTAACGGTAACAATAAAAGTAGTAGTTTTGTAGTGATTGAAATAGCAGCAACAACGTAAGTAACTTAGCAAAGCGAATATGCGAAAAGCATAGGCATTGGTTTAGTGATGGACATTTGTGTTGGATGACATTCATCATATAGCAGTCACAACCTAGAGCGATACACAATAGCTCCAATTCATGAATGTAATGCAGTCATGTGTTCCATACATAGTCATACATGTTTATAATAAGAACTTGCAGACATATTTTGTCTTACCCTCCCATGGCAGTGGGGTCCGTAAGGAAATCTAAGGGATATTAAGGCCTCTTTTTAATAGAGAACTGAAACAAAGCATTAACACATAATTAATACATGAACTCATCACACTATGGTAATCATCGGAAAGAATCCCAATTAATGTCACCTTGGGGTATGCCAAACACAAAAAGTAATAGGTGCATACAACTTGCAAAATAGGATCAAGAACTCAGATATATTCATGAAAACATAAAGGGTTAAGATCTGAAATCATAGCACTTGGGCCCTAGTGAAAAGCATTAAGCATAGAAAAGTCATAGCAACATCAATCTCAGAATATAGTGGATGCTAGGGATCAAGCACTAATAAATTGACTCGATTACATGACAAACCCCATCCACCCCATCACCGTCCAACAAGCCTACGAAGGAATTACTCACTCCCGGTGATGAGCATCGTGGAATTGTTGATGGAGGATGGTTGATGATGACAATGGCATCGAATCCCCCTCTCCGGAGCCCCGAACAGACTCCAGATCGCCCTCCCGATGAAGAACATGAGGTGGTTGATTGCTGCTAACTTCGTTGGTATTTCCCCGAAGAGGAGAGGATGGTGCAGCACAACAATGGTAAGTATTTCCCTTAGTTATGAAACCAAGGTATCAATCCAGTAGGAGGGTCCTCCAAACTATGTAAGAAGTACCTTCACACAAATAACAAAAACTTGCAACCCAACGAGTAAGAGAGGATGTCAATCCCTCCTCGGTATTGAGATAGATTAAATTGTATGATATTAGATAAACAAATCTAAAAAAATACAAAATAAAAGAAGTAAAAAAAGTGCAGCAAGGTATTTTTGGATTTTTGGATTAATAGATCTGAAAATAATATCATAGGAAATAGACCCGCAGTCATAGATTTCACTATAGGCTTCACCCAAGAAAATAGCATACGGTGGGTAAATAAATTACTGTTGGGCAATGGATAGAATAGCAAATAATTATGATGATATCCAAGGCAATGGTCATGTATATAGGCATCACGTCCAAGATTGGTAGACCGACTCCTTCCTGCATCTACTACTATTACTCCACACATCAACTGCTATCCAGCATGCATCTAGTGTATTAAGTTCATGGAGAAACGGAGTAATGCAATAAGAATGATGACATGATGTAGACAATATCTATTCATGTAGGAATAGATCCCATCTTTTTATCCTTAATGGCAACGATACATGCGTGCCTTGCTACCCCTTCTTTCACTGGGCGAGGACACCACAAGATCAAAGCAATCACAAAGAACCTCTTCCCATTGCAAGGAATATCAATCTAGTTGGCCAAACCAAACCAAAGTTTCGGAGAAGAAATACGAGGTTAGAACAATCATGCATAAGAGAGTTCAACAAAGACTCAAATAATATTCATGGATAAATCTGATCATAAACTCGAAATTCATCATATACCAACAAACACACCGCAAAAAAGAGGTACATCAAATAGATCTCCAAGAACATCGAGGAGAACATTGTGTTGAAGGTCAAAAAGAGAGAAGAAGCCATCTAGCTACTGCCTATAGACCCATAGATCTATGGTAAACTACTCACGCATCATCAGAGGGGCGAGGTGTTGATAAACAACCCCTCCATAATTGTTGACACCTCCCGCGAGGTGCCAGAAAAGGCCTCTACATTGGATCTTGTGGTTCTGGAAATAGCGGCGGCGGAAACTCTGATCTCTCTGCTCCCCTAGGGTTTGGGGGATTTTAGAGTGTTTATAGAGCTAATAGGCGGTGGAGAGGGGGCCTGTGGGCCCCACTACCCACCAGGGTGCGCCAGGGGCATCTAGTGTGCCCTGGTGCCTTGTGGGCCCCACGGGCCTCCCCTCAGGCACTTCCTTGGTTCCCAAGTTATCTTTTGTCCAGAAAAAAATCACCAAAAAGTTTCGTGGCATTTGGACTCCATTTAGTATTGTATTCTACGAAGTAAAAATCAAACAAAAAATAGCAACTCGCACTGGGCACTATGTCAATAGGTTAGTCCCAAAAAATGATATAAAGTTTTTTTTGACCTGGAACTGTAGGGTATGAACCCCACAACAATTTATTTATTCCAACACAAGATTACAAATGTACACATCTTACAAGGTCCAAGAGACCCAAAAAGAAAAAAGGAAAAAATAACAAGCTAACCTCAAGGTGGTAAAAAGGAGATCCATCTAAGCAATTCCTCTTTGAACTCGGGCTTAATCCTATGTGCCAAAAGAGAAATATCTAGAATAAAGTTTGCCCTCCACCTTCTGAATGAAGGTATAATATTTCTAAAAACCCTGTCATTTCTAACATTCCAAATGTTCCAACAAGCAGGGAAAACCACATCTGAGAAGAGTGGTTTGCAAAACTCCCTTCTGGCATGATAAGCAATGGCAATCATATCATCCCCTGCCATCCAATAGATTTGAAGATAATTCCAGACTCTGCAACTAAAATTGCATTGAAAGAATAAATGATCTCTATCCTCCTTGGTGCACGTGGGGCAGAGGACACAAAGATTAGAATCAGAGACATTCCAGTGTCTCCTTTCCAACATATCAAAGGTGTTTAGCCTTTCCATGATCATCATTCAAGCAAAGAACTTAATCCTCATAGTGCAACAACTAGCCCAAACCCAAGACAGGAGTGGGTTAAACACAATATGCTTGTGCAAGAAGGTGTAGTATTTCTTGGCAGTATATCCCTTGCCATCCTCTTTCCATACCCAAATATCATTCAACTCCGGGTTATGCTTGGAGTGAAGAAGCAAGTTCTACAGGGATTGTAACTCTCCAAAAGCTCTCTCAGAGAGAGGCAGGTGGAACAGGGAAGTAAGCTCTTCAGAAGCAAAAACCTCAGCAGCTGAAATGAGAGGGTCAATTGCATATGAGAATAGTCTCACAAACCTTTGATCAAGGGGTGTACTAGAATCCCCTAGAGATCAGGAATCAGACTAGAATAGAACAGTGTCTCCCTTGTTAACATGCACTACAGACACCATTCTGAACTTATCCATTAACTTGCAGATATCCCTCCACCAAAAAGAACCACAGATGATAGTTGCATGAGGAACTCTCTCATGGTAATAAGTGTTCCAAATGAGTTGGACCCAGGACACATCAAATTTATTGTAGAATTTGCTAGCATGTTTGAGAAGTAGAGCCTCATTTTGCAGATTAAAGTTTAGGATACCTAGACCTCCTCTGTTTTTGGGCCTGCAAACCAACTCGCAAGCTGCTAAAGACTGACCAGAATCCTGCCCATATTTGCTCCAAAGGCATTGTCTCTGAATTTGTTCCAACTTTTTTAGAATACCAGGAGGTAAGTCGAGGTAGGGACACCATTAAGGAGAACAGAGGATGTTCCAGTTGTCAAGAATTGTTTGACCCAAAGGATCTATTTCTCATTAAATCCCTCGTGCTTCAAGATTTAAAATATAGCCTCATGTTCAATGGAATCAAAAGCTTTCTCAAAATCCTGAATAGTTCAGGATTTGTGAATGTACTCCAAAGTCTTCTAGACTGAATGTACTCCAAAGTCTTCTAGAATGACAATAGGCCTTCTAGACTGATGGCATTGGTGAATGTACTCCAAAGTCCAAGCAACACAATCCTGAATAGTTCTGGATTTGATGAAACCATACTGGTTTTTATGCAAACATCTCATAATTTCAAACTGCAATCTATTTGCTGCCATTTTAGAGACAAATTTGACTCCCATCCCAGTCAGTGAGATAGGCCTAAAATCATTAACAGGTTCAGGAGATCTCTTCTTAGGAATCAAAGTGATTAACAATAATTGATGTTCTCTAGGTTAACAGACCCCTCATGAAAAGCATTAGCAAGCTCATAGAAATCCTTACTAATTATGGCCCAACACTTTTTTGAAAAAGAGGCCATTAAAACCATCTGGCCCAGGAGACTTGTCAATGGGCATACCTTTGATAGTATTATCTATCTCCTCCTTGCTGAAAGGTTTAGTCAGGGAATCAAGACCCTCCGCCCTGATCAGAATTGAAGAAAGATCAAAAGACATGTCAATGCCTCCACTAGTACCCATCCTGTTTTTAAAATTCTGCCAGATGGCAGCAGGCATTTGATCATGATCAGAAACAATTCTACCATCATCCAGCCTCAAGGATGCAATGGAGTTATTTCTATACCTCTTAGAGGCCATGGCATGGAAAAATTTAGTATTCTCCTCTCCCACTTTAATAGACCTGATGGTACACCTCTTTTTCCAATACAGAAACTGAAGATGCAAGAGATGTTCCACGTGCAGTTTAACAACATTACGAAAGTTAAACTCATGCCTATAAAGAGGCCTCAACTCCTCCAAGGGTCCAAAACCAAAACCACCCTGTTACATTTTGCAATGAGGGATCTCATTATGGAGATGTTCATATGCCAACTCTTAAGATCTTTCCTCAAAGATTTAAATTGGTCTGCAATTACAGACGAGATGTGTGTTTTGCTGGAAGCAAAAGCCCAAGAAGCAGAAACCCAGTCCAAAAATCCCTGCAACTCCACCTAGTAGTTCTCAAAGCGAAAGATGTTGCATTTAGGAATGGAAGTGTTAATAGCCACTATGCAAGGCACATGATCCGAGGTAGTCCTAGCAAGAGGCAACACCTGGTTAGAGGCGTAGCAAGTGATCCAATTTGCAGAAGTAAAGAACCAATCAAGTTGCTCAAGTAAAGGATTATCCTACATATTAGACCAAGTGTAGGATCTCCCCTTAATAGGTAACTCCAGCAAACCAAGATGCCCAATAATATCATTAAAAATAAAGATATCATTAGCATCCCCACCGGGAAGATTTCTGTTTTCATTTGATCTAATAAAATTAAAATCTCCCAAAATCAGCCAGTTATCTGTGTCTGGGATGGTGAGGTTAGAGCCAATGAACAAACTCATCCCTAGCCTGGCCATGGCACGGCCCATAAACATTCATCAAAGTCCACTGCTCATTATTATGGTTTGAAGTGAAATGCACAATGATGCCAAACTGCTTTATCTCAATTAACCTCCCTGTCAGAATATAGGAGTTCCAAAGCACTGCAATACCCCCAGAAGCACCAACAGATGGACTGAAGGCAAATGAGTCAAAAGGACGAGGGCAAAACTTTTTAATAGTTCTGGAGTCGATGCACTCCATTTTTGTCTCCTGCAGACATACTACAGTGGCCAAACTTTCATCTACCTTGTTACGAATAGCACGCTGACGGTCATCAGAATTTAGACCCCGAGAATTCCATCACATAACACGCCAACTTCTAGTAGACCGAATATCCATAAGACATAGTTTTGACAGGTACAAAAGCATGCCCACATAGCAGGCAGCATACATAGAAGTTCAGACTTCCACCAAAGCCAAACAAAATAAAGTCACCAGGACATTCAGTGCTTACAGACCCAAGAAACAAAGGACTGAAATAAAACCTATGATAACTAGTCAGTTTATAGTCTGACCACACCCATCTCCTACACCACGAGCTAATCATCGGAGGATTTGTCCTTGCTAGAAGAGGGATCCACCATAAGCGCATCCATAGTGAGCTTCTCAGCAGAAATGCCCAGGTCCACACCAATTTGCTGAATATGACTGATTGGCGTCGGAGGAGGCATGGGAGGTGTGAGGCAAGCCTGAGCATCATCCACCATAGGCTTGGACCGGGGCTTCTTCTTCTTTGGTTCAGACATTGGTAGGGCTTGGAGCACTGGCTTGAAACCATCCCTCTTAGTAGAGCTTCAAGTGTAGTGGTGAAGAGCAGGATCAACAATGGAAGGACCAGCTCACTTGGACACTTTCTTCTTTTTGGAGCTAGGAGCAGACAAAGTGAACCGCTCATCCGAGGCAGAACCAAACAGCGGGCCCTGGTCATGCTCCAACTCCTGCTGGCTACCAGAGAACAGAGCACGAGCAACTGCCCTGGGAGGGGATGAAGCAGACAAAGGGGCAACCTGCCTGATTGAAACATCACTGACAACATTAGAAATCCAGTTGACATGATCAAAAGCCAAGGACCAAGATCGCTTGGAAAGAACCAGAGGCCTAAACAGAGACTGACAGACCGGCTTGGGAACTCAAGATACAGAGCAATGACTCAAAAGGGTATCAAAAGTCCTTCTCCATGCCATCTCAGGAGGCAATGGGGGGACATAAACCATATGCACACGTCCCACAAATAACTCTTACTGTGGCAACACAACATGCTGATATGGCACAATAGACAGGGCGTCAGCATCCATAGGCAGATCTTCATCCTGATGAAGAACCTCCTGCACAACAGGCAAAGCAGGGACATCATCATTCTGGGCTACCAAAACAGGTTGGGCAATCTTCTGAACATCCTCAATAACCACAACAGGCAACTAATCATGCATAGGAGGGGCATGCTGAACTTGACTGCCAGACTGATTAATAGAGCCAGAGAAATCCTGCTGATTAATGACCATAGACTCTTGATCTTGAATCACCTCATTTTGAACTGGATCGACCTGAGCATCATGATCGTCTATAGGCCAACCCCAGCCACCCCCTGCTGGAAATCAGCCATAAGAGGCGGAGGCGGAGGAATATCATTCCACCCAAGAGCTGGGTACGAAGGAAGAGCAAAGATATTGTCTTCATGAATCAACTGACCAGGCAAAGGATGAGGATTGCCGTCAATTGGCATGGGATCTTTGTCTTGTGGCATCTGCTCCGCAAAGTTGGCCCCGAGGATGTAACAGGGGGCAGTCCAAGAAACTTTAGCTCCACCCTAATCCGCATAGTCAGAGAACACCACATCCCTAGGGACCAAGATATCCTCCGGGAAAGAAGCAAAGACAATAGATCTCACGAGATACGGATCATCACTAATCCAGTGGTGGAATTTCCCAAAGGTGTTAACAGCTGCCCGCAGATTCTCAGTATTGCGTAGGTCAAGAGAGACACACAAAAACATCAAAAAGCCATCACAGAAACCTTGAACTCCACGAAAACCCTCACCATGATCATGCTTCATAAAGCGAACAAATCTATCCTGACCAAGATCTTGAGGTGGCAACTGAATCAGAGCAAAACGCTCGTCGGCATCTCTAACCTCAAAAAGGCCCACTCCAGAAATCCAAGGCTGAGCAGAATGAATATGAAAACCCATATAGTTGATGAGCTCGACCATTTGTCTACCTGACCCATCTGAGCCAGAGGAGGAGCAGGCATAACCTCATCAATCATGAAGCTCTAATGTGAATGAACAATGGGGAACGCTGGCATGACGAAGGTGCGAGGAAGTCGATGAACACCACCATTGATGATGTGGTGCCCCACCGGCACATAGCGCTCCGAATCCAGGGCAAAGTTGGCCATGGGAGGCGGTGATGGTGGAAGCGGGGACGTTGGAGGAGGCAGACTAGCAGGGGTGCGTGGAGCGCAAAACGGAGAGCTGGTTAAAGGTGGTGTGATAGGGCAGGCCTACAGGGGTAGCGGAAGTGCGTGCTTCCCAATGCAGGAAGGAGTGACCGGCCTATCTGTGATAGCGGGACGCTTCTGTTTCCAACATAAACATTTTTCAATCGCAATATATGCACAGTACTTCCTAGAATGACCAGGATCTCCGCAAGCCAGACATCCAACAAGAGATGGGCAACTGACAGACAGGTGGCCCACCATTGAACAAAGAGGACATGTAAGCACTTGGTCCACCATGTCATTGACCATGGACTCGAAAGCAGCATTAGCCTCTTGCATTGAAGGAATATGCAGCATGGAGGGGCTAACAGGCCCAACTAAAGAAGGAGAGGCAATGGGGGAAATGGGCTCCACAGAGATTGGGCCATCTCCCGATGGGGAAAACCTGGGCCTGGGAAGGCGGCTGGGTGAAGGACCAGTCACCACCGAGTCTGAAGAGCCCAACATGGAAGAGGAGCCCAATATGGAAATAATCAAATCGTCAACAATCCCGCCCGAAGATTGCGCTGGAGATGGAGACAGTCGTTCCGGAGATGACGATCGAATAGGTTCGACCGTGCCAAAAGTGATCGACAGCGAGGCCACCGTCCACTGGAGGTCCACCGGCGGCGGGGGGTGAATAACAACACGTTCCTTAGGGGGGAGATCATAGCAAGACATGGATGCTAATTCAATACAATTCTGAGAAGCCGGATAACGATAAGCCTTACACACATCATAATTCTAAAACATGGCAAAAGAAAGCTTTTTGCAAGCAGGATTACCAGATCTGATAGCAGACTTAACAGGAGGCTTATGCATAGCTAACATACCAAGAGTGGCTCGACGCTTGGCAGGGCTAACAAGGATCCACTCAGCATCACATTCCTTTTTCCAGATCTTAAACTCACGCCACCAATTTGGTCCACCATTACCCCAAAGATGAAAATAACACTTGAATTGAGGGCAGGCATAGGAACACAAATCAACAATATGAAAACCAACCTCCTTGCATGAGACAATGAAGGAGTAAATCTTGTCCTTGACGTAGGTCACCATGAGATCAATAGCAGAACCCCCTAAAGCTGCCTCAAGCACCGCAGCCACAGAATCTTCATCCAACCGAAATTCATGTCGGCTGAAAGAGACCACCAGAATGAAAGAGCGTGACCCCTCCATGAGGTGAATCATAAGACCAGAAGATCTAAAAACCACATCAGCAAAAGCCACTCCACGAGAAAAATGCAGATCCAGAGTGGCACCACCATTAGAACCCATGAAGAATGGGATCCCAAGAGAGAGGAGAGAAGGCCAAATCCAATGCGTGGAGACGATCTAAACTTTACCGAAGGAGTATAGAGATCACCGGGAGGAGCCGTCGGGGGGTGGGTGGGCGGGTGGGTGGGAGCGCCACCATATTTCCAGTGCATTTGAACTAAAAAATGATATAAAGTTGCTATAAAATAGAATATAAAACATCCAAGATTCATAATATAATAGCACGGAACAATAAAAAATTATAGATACGTTGAAGACGTATCAGTGGCGGCGGCTCCGTGTCGTAAAACACGATTATTCTTTCTATTTGATTTTTTCCTTGGTGAATAGTTATTTATGAAGTTGGAATTAGGGCAACTGAAGGCTCATGGTACCCACAAACTCATAGGGCGCACCTTGGGGGTGGGCTTGATGTCTGCTAGAACTACGCCGGTATTTCCCAAAGAGGAAGGGATGATGCAGTATAGTGATAGTAGGTATTTCCCTCGGTGATGTGACCAAGGTTATCGAACTAGTAGGAGAACCTCCTCACACCACGTAAACAGCACCTGCACACAAATAACAAATACTTGCAACCCGACGTGTTAAAGGGGTTGTCAATCCCTTTCGGATACGGCACCTCAAGATAGGCAAATAACGTGAGATAAAACTGGTAGATATGATAAATAGATCGTGGAACAGATTGTATGTTTGCTTGTGTGGTAAAATTTTCATAATTTTCTATAGTGTGGAAAATTTTTATAATTTTTTGAGTTAAATAAGTATGCATCCTTGTTCCTCCTTAATAGATTGTCCTGTTTCGACAAATTGATGTTATGATTGCACTATTTGCATATGTTTGCTTGTTTAATGATTCTATTTGAGGATATGAGTATTAAATATGCAGAGGCATTTAGTCTGCAATGTTTAATAACAATTTTAGTGATTTTTTATAGTAGATAATGATAAGGTTTTGCATTGATTCATACTAACTTATCTCACGAGTTCTTGTTGAGTTTTGTGTGGATGAAGTTCTTAAGATTTAAGGAAACCATGATGTGAGAGGAATTAAAGAGACACAAGAGCTCAAGCTTGGGGATGCCCAAGGCATTCCAAGTTAATATTCCAAGAAGTCTCAAGCATCTAAGCTTGGGGGTCCCCCAATAGGCATCCCACCTTTCTTCATCAACAATTATCGGTTAGTCTCGGTTGAGCCTAAGTTTTTGCTTCTTCACATGACATTAGCTATTCTTGAAATGACATTTTATTTTGTTTTATGTTGTTAGAATAAAGTAGTTGGCTCTGAAATCTTTATTTGGAGAGAGTCTTCACATAGCAACTTAAGTGTTTGACTACTCATTGATCTTCACTTATATCTTTTGGAGTAGTTTGTCATTCATTCTTGTGCTTCACTTATATCGTACAAGTAAATTGTTGAATGAACTGAATATCATAAAGTTGAAATTATATGTGATCCATATGCTTGTCTCATGCTTCAAAAAAAATCACATTTGGTTTAGAAAGTAAAAGCTATTGAAGTTTGACAATCACAATGTTAGTCATACAAGAAATTTATGAAAGATGGTGTATGGAAGAGAACTTTCACGTACAAATATATTATGTTGGACATCTTTTATGATTGTGAATACCCATTAATTATTTTCACTTGAGAAAATTAGTTGAAATTGTACGAGGAAGACAACATAATGAGTTATGTTTGGGTATATTTGCATAGAAGTTGTAGTGTTATGGATCCTCCAACATGTGGTGCTTGTTGCTTAGAATATTTTGCTAGCCAAAAATTTTGTACTAAGTTGCTTGTGCATCTAAAATCCTTTAGCCAAGTTTCTTCCATGGGTGTCCACCATACCTACCTATATACGATATTATTCAGTCGTCCAAGTAAATTTGCATGTGCCACCTCTAATCATTTAAATAAGCATTTGTTTTGTGTGCCTGTACCACTCATGGAGCGGTAGGGGGTGGCAGTATCTTCCATGCTAAGCGGGTTATTCTCACGATGGGTGTTTATTCACTTGTCATTGCACGAGAGAGGCTGGTAACTCGGATGTTAATCCTGTAATAAAAATGGAAAAAATTATAATGAAACAAACTCCCCCGAAAAGTTGATTGTATGGAGGGCACCCGAGGATTCGGCTAGCAATGGCTTGTGTTTGAATGGTTGAGGGGGAGTAAACTTTACCTTTCCTCTTGGGAACCGCCGATAATGTGTTTAGCATGGAATATATTGATAATTCTCAGTCGTGACATTGACAGGAAAGGCATGCCACTCAAAATTATCTTCATCTCAGTTTTAAGCTTCGACCTCTGACACCTCTGCAAATCCATGCTTCCCTCTGCGAAGGGCTTATCTTTTATATGTTTTGTTGTAATTTTTATTTTTGTTGAGTCAATTTCTTATGCCAACCTATTCTTTAGTTGCCAAGCATCATGTGGTGGGGAAAGATCCAGGCACATATGGCCATTCAAATATATTTGATCATGAATTATTATTGTTGACAATTATATCTATGATAAATAAGTTGGGAGGCGAAACATTAAGCCCCTATCTTTCTCTGTGTTTGATGGATGCCATTAGTTTTAAAAATATGCTTTGAGTATTAGAAATCATATAAGACTATATGATAATTGAGTATGTGTAGCTCTTACTTAGACTTTGCTGAAAATAAGATGCATTGAAATTGTTTGATGACTAAGAACATAGGTTGTTAAGTTTCAAGAGAATGCATTGTTTGAACTATAACATGTGAATTGATTGCTACATTATCAAGATGAGTTTTATGAGAAAGAGTTGCAGTTATGATGCTAGGAAAAGTGATTGAAATTATCATTATTCAAACTTATGCACTATGCTAGCATTCGCACTTCATAAATTATTTCTTTTATCATTTACCTACTCAAGGACAAGCAGGAAATAAGCTTGGGGATGCTGATACGTATCCAACGAATATATAATTTATGAAGTATATTCATGCCATGTTTGCAACAGTTTTATATGGTTTTAGTATGATTTGATTAGAACTAAACCGGATTGACGTTGTTTTCAACAGAATTGCCATTGTGTTACTTTTTTGCAGAAATAAAAGTTCTCGGAATGGATTGTGGTTTTTTAGGACCAAAAGAAGCCCCCAAAGCTTCAAGGAAGGACCAGAAGCCTCACGAGGAAGCGACAAGCTTGGGGGCACGCCCTCCCCCCAGGGCATGCGGATCAGGCTTGTCGCTCCCTCATGGGCCCCCTTGACATGAAACCAACACCAAAAATTCCTATAAATACCAAAAACCACAGTATGAAACCTAGAACTTCTGCTCTGCCATCACAAGCCTCTGTACTGAAGCGATCTCATCTAGAGGCCTTCTCCGACACCCTGTTGGAGGGGAAATCATCACCGGAGGCCATCTTCATCATCACAGCCGTCTCCATGACGAGGAGGGAGTAGTTCACCCTCGGGGCCGAGGGTATGTACCAGTAGCTATGTGTTTGATCTCTCTCTCTCTCTCTCGTGTTCTTGATTTGGCTTGATCTTAATGTATCGTGAGCTTTGTTAATATAGTTGGATCATATGGTGTTTCTCCATGTCTATCTTGTTGCGATGAATTGAGTCTTTCTCTTTTGGGTTTCATTATGTTGGATTGAATATTGGATTTGAGAACACTTGGTGTATGTCTTGCATATGGATACCCATGGTGACAATGGGGTATTATACTGAGTCACTTGATATATGATTTGGTATTCCAATTGCGGATTCCTGTGGTGAAATTCGGTGATCTATGCATAGGGGTTGATACACATTTTTGTTCTACGTTCACCGATAGAAACTTTGGAGTGATTCTTTGTCGCACGTTGAGGGATTGTTATATGATTCAATTATGTTAGCACTGTTGAAAGATTGCACTAGTGAAAGTATGAACCCTATGCCTTGTTTCTAAGCATTGCAATACCGTTTGTGCTCACTTTTGTTATTTGCTACCTTGTTGTTTTTATATTTTCATATTACAAAAATCTATATCTACTATCCATACTACACTTGTACCACCATCTCTTCGACGAACTAGTGCACCTACACAATTTGCTATTGTATTGGGTGTGTTGTGGACACAAGGGATTTCTTGTACTTGATTGCAGGGTTGTTTGAGAGAGACCATCTTCATCCTATGCCTCCCATGAATTGATAAACATTAGGTCATCCACCTGAGGAAAATTTGCTACCATCCTACAAAACTCCGCGCTTGGAGGCCCAACACAAGTCTACAAGAATAAGTTGTGTAGTAGACATCAAGCAACTCTGATGTGATCTTCCATTTGCCCATTTTGACACCGCTATAGGCGGCACAACAAGGATTGCTTGTCGCCCCCATTGACCCTGCACCACGATGACCCTCCTTCTTGACTTCGTGCCCAGACATCTTTTACCCCTTAACGGCTAGAGTTTCACTCAGGGAAAATGGGGAACGGGGAAGATAAGAATTTTATAAGATAAGCAAAGGTACCTATTTTAAAGGCACACTGGTATATTATATTAAGAGTATGATAACACAGTTGTTCAGAACATTGAAACACACAAGTTTAACATAGTTTAAAATACGTAAAGCATAAACTGAACTATCTAAATTTCTTCAAACATTGCGCCTCCTCCTTCAGTTTGCTAGTTCCCTCCTCTATCTTCTGGATTCTTGCTTGAATGACCTTCATCACTTTCCTTTCTTTTGCTTCTAGCATACCCTCATGGATGAGCAAGATCTGATTCCATAGGGCATAGCATGCATATGCGTCCCTGCATGCGTATGCGACTTGCTCCCAACACAGCAGCTCAACCCAACATTGGTGATGGTCCTTGTTGAACACATTCTTCATCTGGAGGTACTACTCATTAATGATTGCCCTGACGATTGCCGCGGTCGAAACTAAACTCTTCCTTTTGATCGGATCAAACCATTCGACCTTAATTTCCTTGTAACCAATTGTCCCAGGTTTGTAGCTTCTCTATGTCGTCATTTATGCAAAAAAAATAGTGAATGTGTTCGTGTTTGTGAGGATTAATTAGCAAAGGGATATGCTCACTCCTTGTGCCTGGCATACCTAGTAAAGGAGACAACTGTGCCATAGCAAAGCTGGATCGGGGTTGCCTTCTGCTCTTCAACAACAGTATGTCCCTTGGGAGGCAAGGGAGTGTACTCGACATCCATGCCGATGAAACTTAGTTCAATGGCTCACAGACGCCTGAGTCTATCTTATCCACTAGTTGATGACACTATTGTCGTTGGTGTAGTCGATGTGGATGTTGTGGGAGCCATGCAGTTGGATGTGGTGTTCCTCCCTAAACGGGTCTAGTAATCCCAACAACACCATCTTGCCGCTGCCATGGTTGTGAAGAGATTGAGCGCGAGGCATGGTGCTAGTGATAGTAAGCGAGAGAGATTGAGAGGGAGAGAGAGATTCCAATGGGGAAGACAATGTGTTCTTCTATTGGAGAGGGAATTTGGTAATCTCTTAAATTGTGGGAGTCGATGAGGAGGTCGCCGAAACAATTAGGAATGATGAGACATACCAAGCGTGTGCCATGCAGACGAGGAGGCACACAAAGACGTGACCATACATTGCTTCCTTTTTTGTGCCACTTTACAAAAAAAACTACAAGATCCTTGTGTTGATCACTCATTCAATGTGGCCACACTTTAGAAAAATATAGTATCTTCTACATTGTCAAAGTTGTGTGTACAAATTATATTATTGTCCATTACAAACCGCTCAACCATGTTGACGGAACATGAAGGAGTCTCCGTTACTAATTTTGAAAATGATCGATCTGCTTGTCATATTTCTCCCAAAGTAATTTTTTTTGGAAAGTGGATACTAAAGTGCTCGTAATATTTCTTAAAGTGAATACACAAAATTCTGAAAGTGCTGACACTATTTTTGAAAGAGAATACTAGAACATATGAAAGCTCTCACACTATTTCTGAAAGCGCATACAAATACTTCTAAAGGTGCCCACACTATTCCCGAAAGCATTTACAAAAAGTTAACAAGGATACACGCACATATTTTTACATAAGCACTGTGCATTTGTACGCCAAAGCACCACTTTGTTTAAAAAAAGTAAACACGATTACAAACACTTATTATTCTATGTAATTAAATACAATACACACAACATCTTTGACCTTTTACAATCATAGTAATAACATTTGTTCGCTCAATCTAACTTAACATACTAGTTGAACATGGACATGCAAGTTCTAGCAATTCACCACCCATGGTTACCCTTCCGGAGCTTCCAGTGTCTCACAGATTCCTCGCTTCTCTTCTTATGTGGTAGACTCGTTCCCTCAATGGTCTTTGGAGAAGGTCTAGGAACAATGGTAACAGGGCACGAAGGGAGGCGATGTTTACCCAGCTTCGGGCCCTCTGAAAGAGGTAAAACCCTACGTCCTGCTTTGATTGTATTGATGTGATGGATTATAGAGTACAAGGTGATCTACCTCCAGATCGTATGATTGTGTTCTAAACCCTAAGGCTGGTAATCATGCCTCTACAGACTAAAACCCATGGCTTAAATATGCACCGAGGGTACCTAGGTTACACATATACGTCAAGCTATCCTTGAAGTATACATCAAGTTTTCGGAGGTGTCCGTCTTGATTACCCCAAGGTTCAGAGCTTCTGAGTCCTTCCTTATAATGATCGGTTGGCCATGAGCTCGGCCCATGGACTGTGGGTCGTATACTGAGTACCCCTTAGTCCAGGACACCATCAGTCGGGTCGCCGATGTTTGCACACGAACACGTCACCGTGTACCTCCAACGCCGAGGGTGATGCACCGCAGCTCACGTCGAAGGAGACCCGTCCAGAAGCGTGGTACGCAAGGGTGCTTTTGAGAACCCGAAACCCCACGTGCCCGGGAGGGACCCCGTCTGGACGCATGGCGGCTATGGGCTACCCAGGTCGATTCGCTCGCCCCTAGAGCCTCGAGGATCGCTGCCCTTCAACACGAAGAACGACAGAGAGAGAGAACAAGGAAGAGATAAAAACTAGGGTAAAAAGTAGTATATTGATTTGTCGATTGTGTCTTGCTCAATTGGCCATCACCTCTCATATATTTATGAGGCGGCTGGACTTCCCGTACAAGAAAAGGACTAAAAATTCCATCCAAAACATCAAAAACCCTAACCTAACTCGGACAAGAATCTTTGGCAATTTTCCGGATCAACTCGAAGCCACCAAGTGGTTCGTTTCGGTCCCACCGAGTGAATGTTGCCAACTCTTTGTATGTTTCTGTAATTTCCCGGATCAACTTGGTCTCACCGATTGGTTTGCTTCGGTCCCACCGAGTGAACATTGCCAACTCTCTGTATCCTTCCGGATCAACTTGGTCTCATCCGAGTCAAATCAACTCGGTCGGTCCGAAATGACTCTACACCTTCTGTTTTTTACCTTATTTTGGCTCCACGGGTTGCATACAACCTCAGATTAAGATAATTTGTATATCAAAATCAACCATTTCTACGAGACGCACGAATTTCATGTTGAAACTTTCTCCATCAGAGGCCATCTTGATTGAGTTTCATGCCATTCTTTACTATGTTGTCAACATGAGCATCTATGAACTTGTCATAACTTTTGCGTCCGAGCTCCGTTTTAGACTATCTTCATATCCATCTTGATCTTCTTGAAGAGAGTCATTCCATGGTGACTTCCAATCATAAGTTTGAATTTGTCTTGATATAACCTAAGCTATTTTTATGATTGTGCCACTTTTGAGCGTCAACAGCTGAGGCGCAGTAGCGAGAACAAACAAGGCACCCTTGATTCGGAATCTCGAGATGCCAAGGTGCCGAGGGGTGGTTGAAGACGAACAGCCGAAGCAAAGCCGAGGCAAAACAGATTGATTTGATTCACGCGTACGGCTGTGCCTAGCGTCTACTGAGGCATCACTTGATGCTAGCTAGTTCGCTGCTTTGCTAGATATTTGGGTTTAGCCCATCTCCTTTAGTTTTTCTCTCTAATTATTTCCCTTCTTATTCTTTTGATGGGCTATACTACAGATGTATGTCAGATCATGGCCCACCAAGCCTGGTCCCCGGGCCATCACCCCTCTGGCCATACACCAGAGTCGGCCCTGGCTGACAGGTCACCGACAGAGTGGGAGAAGCTTAGGGAACACAAAAATCCCCACCTAAGCGCCTAGAAGAGTTGGTTAGTGGGTTGCACAACCCATCTCGGGTGGAGGAAGAACCCATGGAGGAAGCATCGACGATGTTATACATTGTGCTTCGGATGCCCACTTCTTGAGAAGCAGCCTAAACCAACATGATGGCCAACATCTCCAACTCCAACACCTGGGCGACTAAAGCAACCAAGACAACACCTTCATAAAGGGGAGCGACGTCTTGATGTATTGTTGACCGATCCGATGAAAAATACCTATGGTTTCCCCCTGGTGTTCAAAGAGGGTCACATAAAAAGGCCATGAAATCGTCTCCAAGAAGGGGGCACCCGATCCACGTGTTGTCACTGCCAGCAAAGCAAGCCGATCATGGATTTCGCCCCACCTGTGTCTGAACAATCCCAAAGCCTGCATATCAAGTTCCGGAGACATGGAAATCAGATCGCTCGTTGGAACCGCCACTTTAAGAAGGGGAGTTGCACATGTCATCGAAGAAGAAGGTGACTTCGAGCACCGTTGGACGAGTGAGCTTTGGATCTGGTGGGAGAAAGATGGGGGATGGAAGTGGATGGGGTTGGAGAAGTGGTTGGGCAAGGAGAGCGCATGACGTCGAAGGCGACAACTGATGCGTCGACGGCGATGAGGCAAGGATATAGAGGGGCACGCAGATCCCAACCGCCAGGTTCGGAGCCGCACCAGCACAGGACGCTGGTGAGCCACGGATGTTGGAGAGGATCGCAGATCCTAAACCATCGTGGCCGGAGCCACACGGGCATATGACGTCTACGAGCCATGGAAGTTGGAGGGAAATGCAGATCCAAGACCGCTAAGGTCGGAGCCACACCGACAAGGAAGCCTCTGAGGAAGTCGGGTCTTGGCCCATCGCAGACGTCAGTGAAGCAACGTGTGTCTGCCCGGCGCACCGACAGGGGTAGCTGTTGTTGAGGAAGCTACCGCCTGAACCACGAGCACTGCCAGGCCGGCGCCATGACCACTGCCCTAAAGTCGCCACCGCCGCACAAAGGAGGGACACCGATGCGTCACCCACATGCATCCCTACACATACACCACGCGCACCTGCAGGCTTTACAACACCTCCTCTGGTGGTGGCAAGATGAAGAGGGGGGGGGGGGGAGGTGGCGGCGTGATCTAGGGTTTTCCCCGTGTCGCAAGGGAGGGTGTGTGGCGTTTTCCGATGGTGAGGGCAGTGGCACCACGTCAACGTATTTTGGTTAATATTTTTGTGGGAAGTTAGTTTGTTCCGAGCAAATACGAAAATACAACATGTCATGGCCTCTCTTATACCAGCACTGTGACAGGTCTCCTGTACATAGTGGACTTCTTTTGGCGGAGACTCTGCAGGAGAGCAGAAGGTAAACCGAACAGTCGACATTGTTGCTACTGTTCGGAGAAATAGATTCATTGGTCAACACTGCACACGCATCAATCTCCCGTCATGCGTCCAGCATAATCTTACTCGAACCTAACGTGCTCCTCTCACACTTGACCTAAGAAAAAGAACTTGACCAAAGAAAGATCATCTCCATCACCTAGTCTCCTAGGCAGTAGATTGTGACAGTCACAACACTCACCGCGCCATACCCGCACCTTCAATTCCCCCCTCTGCTGGACCACTTGGACCCCCTTGGCGCGTAAAACTTCTGCCAAGACCACAGGCTTTTCTGGGGAGCACACGGCACATGCGAGCTGCTGCACTCCTCCCCCGTCCTCCGTCTATTTCCCCATAGATAGTTGAGGTGAGAGTACCTGGTAGTATTATTCGGCGAGACCAATCGACGCCGACCCCTCGCAATCATACAAAACTGGGCGTACTGAGGTGACGAGTGGGGCGAGGCGAGGTCGATCGGACGACGTACGCAGACGCAAAGGTGTTGGTAGACTGGTACGTACCGTTCGGTACTGTTCATGCCTGCGCGTTCTTTTATGCGTCTGCGCGCTGCTCTCTCTCTTCTCGCCCATGCATTCAATTTCATCCATCCATCCATCTGGGTGCAGAGCCTCGACCGGTGGATTCCGATCGGTCGAGACGCCGCTACAGTGCCGAGTGGGCTGCTACAAGAGGCAGTGTCTACGGGTGAGGCTCCGTGCTGGCTGAGTGCGTGCGCCTCTCTGCTTCCGCTTCCGATTCTTCCCAAATTCGGGCGCTCCGTCAGCCGCGGCCACACTGTCGCTGCGGCATCCGGGGCTTAAAAGGGGGTGCTGGTTCTGCTGCAGGGGAATCGCCCATGGAAGGCTCCCGGGGGAGGTGTAGATGGGGTGGCAGGCGCAGATCCATGCTAATGGTGGCGCTGGCCTTGTGCTTCGTCGTGGGCGTCTCCCTGTGCTGCTGCGCCCGGTCCGGGGCTTGCAGTGCCAGTGGCTGCAGTGGGAGGAGTACTGTGGTGGCGCTCCGTTCAGGTAACGAACCGAGCCTGCGTTTTGCTCCTCCGTGCGGTTGTTTCCCTCGTTTTGGCAAAGCTTTTTTCGTTTCCATTGATCGTGTGCTTGCGCTGGTTTGTGCCTGGCTTCCTGCTGTGCCACTTCGCACCTCTTCTGCGTGCTTTTCATGGAGGTTTATCTGCTGCTTTTTTGCCCCTCTCTTCTGCTGCTGATGCTAGTTCTTTCCACCTGCAACAAAACTGGAGTGTACATAGAGTCTCGTTGTGCCAGCTTAAAGCCAAAGAGAAACGGAAACAATATGGATCCTTGTTATACATTGCATAATCATCTTTTGGCTTAGACTTTAGACCATGCTTGCCTGCTGAAGTGAAATCACTCTGCCATAACCCCCGTGTCCTCCTTTTTTGTGCAGATTTTTGGAGACGAAGAACAGCATCGTTCGGTAATCAGGTGCGCTCGCATCCCTCTACATTTGCTAAAACTCGCAGCTGCACACACACACCGTACGTTCCCGGCGGTTCACGTAGACTGTCGATGCTTGGCCTGTGTACACCGCTCGGTTTCTTGTTCATGATCTCCTAGTATTCATTCATCTTGAGTTCATGATGCCCCATGCGTAAACAACCAGAGGTCCCGCCAAAAGTAGGTGCACACTCGACTAGCTTGGGGCACACCGCAGGCACAGCTACGCATGCCAGCTCACGCTCACGGCCATCTCCGACAGCCCTTCAACGCCGGCGGGGCCCATCATTTTTTGACCATACGTCGCTGCCGCCGATCGGCACGATCTCTTTCTTTTTGCCGATCGGCACCATCTCATCCGTTGATTAATCCGTTTCATGTTCACAGGAGCGGTTAGGCGCCAGCGGGAGCGGGGGAGGACGGAGGCTGCTGGTGGTAGCCGGGCCGGGGTCGTACCCGCCGCGGTGCACGTCCAAGTGCGGCAGCTGCAACCCGTGCTACCCGGTGCACGTGGCCGTGCCGCCGGGGGTGCCGGTCACCACGGAGTACTACCCGGAGGCGTGGCGGTGCAGGTGCGGCAACCGGCTCTACATGCCATGATCGGCGCAAAGATGAAAACAAGGCCGGTCTCGATCGGCACCTGACCGAGCCGAGACGTCAAGCCGCGCGCGGTGAGCTTACCGACGCCGATCGACCTCGGCGCAAGCTGACGAGAGAGCCCGTCGTCGCGCTGCATTATTGCTCGGGGCGGGGGCCGGGCGGCTCGACCGCAGCTGCAGCTGCAGCAGTGCCATGGCTGTCGCGGCGCGCCTGCCTCTGCCTGCATGGGTGGAGCTGCAGGGGGTGGTGGCCCACTGGGCCGCTGGGCTCTGTTTCTGTGCGTGTCTTCTCTGAGCCGCTGGAATTCGCACGGCCCTACCACGACGCGCCGGGGCATGGGGGGCTGTACGGCGCGTGCTGTGCTGAGGCTGGGAGGAGTGAGATACAGTGCACTGAGTGCAGCTCCTGCACGTGTCCAGATCATCTGTCGATATGGTTCTCTGTTTTATTTCTTCTGTTTAGAATTTTGATTCATTTTTGCGCTGGTGATCTTCTTCACCGCATGGCGTGTGAATGATGTAACACTCTACAAGCAGAGAGGATGATGCCGCGCATTGCTATTGCAGCATGCAACAGACGCGAGTGCTGCTTATTCTGCAGCCGCGACGTGTCAAATGTGATGTCTGTATGACGGTGTGTCAAATGTGATCTGTGTGTTGGTTTCAGAGTCTAGACTACTAACCCATAGTGTAAAAAATGCTTTTATATTATGGGACGGAGTAAGTATATCACTGCTCATGTGTGTAATTATGTGTATTTGGGTTTGAATTATCGCAGGTAGAGGCACTCATGCCGCCACAATTCACCACTTCACTAAGATGTTGTTAGCGTGTATTATTTATTATTGCGTAAGTAGGTGGATGTATCCCCCCTCTTGATGCAAAGCAATAATCTTAGAAAAAGTGGAACACAAAGGTTTGTACTATGAAAAGGGTTTTACAACCTCTTAAAATCTCTCAGCTATAAAACCCTTGTCTTACTGTCATCTTATAATGCTACTCGTATGACATTCTCCCATGACATTCTCCCCTCTTTTTCAACAAAAAATGTTAATGTTGCGAGGTTCATCGGGGAACCTTTCTTTCTTTTTGCGGGAAATTTACTAGGGAACCTGACAATACAGCTTGGATGAGAGCTCCCATCCCACACGCGGGATAGCGAGCAGCCGTGCAGAGTTGGGCCTCAGATATTCTGAGGAGGGAAGGAAAAAAACAGAGAGGAAGTGAAACTAAAAAATTAGACATTAAAAGTTTCAAAATGAATAAAAGTAACATGAATTTAAAAACAATCACAAAAGATATAAAATGTACGTGAATTTAACAAATTTTCAAGGATTTTTTTAAATAACCATGAATTTGAAAAGTTCATAACTCTTAGTGAATTTATGAAAATATTCACGGGTTTTACTTTTTTTAAATGTTGACAATTTTTTGAAAACTCACGAATCTTTATACAAATGAAAACAAAAGTTCATAAATTTGATTTTTAGAATATTCATGAATTTAAAAGGTTCAAAAATCTGATTCATGTTCATGGGTTTAAAAATATTCAATAAAAATAAAAAAATAACTTTTAAAAATACTCATAGTTTTGGAATATGTTGGTAAAGTAGAAACAACACAAATGGAAAATGAATAGGAAACAAAACACAAAAGAAAACTGACACAGAAACAAATTGAAAGAGAGTCGAATGAAGAACCTCGTTGGTACTTCCCAAAACTGGGATCCCCCCACCCCCCACCCCCCGGTCTTTGCGTTCGGTGGGAATATGTGGAAGAAAGAATGGGATTCTTGAGTTTGGACTAAAAAAGCAGTAGTTAAAAGGATCCCTTTTGCAAAGGTTACTCTCAAACTCCTTTAGTGAGGACCAGTGGCGGAGCGTGACCAAAACACAAGGGGGGCCAAATATATATATAAGAAGCCACAATATGCATGAAAAAAACAAAGTCATAGAACAGATATAAGAGATGGTTTTGGACAAGTAAATTTGTTTACACAAATACAACTTATGACAAATTAATTTTTGGAAATCATGAATAAATTACCACCACATCTCAATTCCTAGGGTGCACTTGGGGATTGAGGTCCAGGGAGTAGAGGCACGCCGGCATCAACATGCAGCTCCACGGAGCATAGCCCTTGTGATTTATGAAGAAGGGCATTAAGGATTTGAGGTTCAGGCAGTCCGGCGGACATGCCGTCGTCATCTCCGTGGGCGGTCGTCGATTGCAAACTTGCAGTGATTAAGGTGTGCGATGGAGAAAATAATGTACATGAGAGAACGGTTGTTTTGATCTCGTGTGTGGTGCAAGCTGCAGCTGCGCTACGTTGTGAAGGACTGGGCCAAAGTGGTATGTATTATTACTAATTACCATTTTGCAATTTTCGAGGGGGGGGGGGGGGGCGTGACCCCGTTTGATCTCCACGTAGCTCCGCTAGTGGTGAGGACAAACGCTACTCCATACTCCACTTATCATCATCACCATAAAATTTGATGAGATTTTTTTTTTCACGAGTGATGACTGGAGGGTTGACTGCATGTTTTTTTTCTGAAACCTTTTTTCAAAATGAAATACCTCTTGAACCTTGGTGCAATTTGGGAACCATTTAACCATTATGTTTCTTTGGTTGAGTTGGCTCAACTTATGCTCCATGCTGGACTAAATGTGTATAGTCCCCCCCCCCCCCCCCCCCCCCCACCGTCTTACAATTGTACTTTAAGTGTTAGTGTAGTTATGCTCTCGCATGCAATGCATTTGTTTTTCACATATAGTGTACTTGTGCTTTCCATGTATTGCAATTTGTTCTCTCTGTGTAGTACATTGTGTGCTACCTGTGTAGTGTACTTTGTGTTTCCTTTTCAGCTAGCGCTTTTCCATGGAGCACACTTGAGCTTCCGCGTGGAATACACTTACGCTACCTGTCAGAGCATACTCGTGCTTCCCTGTGAAGCACATTTATGCTCTCCATTAACTAGTGGTTCAATGCAGAGCATACCTCTGCTTCCCCGCGAAAAACACTTGTGCTTCCCTTTAACTGGTGCTTCACCACAGGGTTACAATGCACACTACAACTATTTGTACCCGAAAAGAACCAGAAAATCGGAAAATCAGGAAAAAGAAAAGAAAAAATCAAGAGAAAACACACAAAATGGACAAAAACTGAAGGAACAAATATATTATGTGTGAAGGGCCCGTTGTGCGACATATATTGGCGTTGGAGCGCTCCCCAGCGCTTGCCGCATGGATAGCTCACTCAATAATCTCTAAGAGCATCTCCAACTAGACCCCACATTGTGTCCTATCTGTACGGGCAAACAGTGCCCACACAGAAGAGAGCGAGGAAAAAAACTAGTGGCGATGCAAGGATCTTAATCATGTGTAGTCAATTCAATGTTATGCGGTCGAATATATGTGTTTCTATGGATTTTGTATTATTCTTTATAACTTCTGCTTACATACGATGTTTTTGCCAAAGCTGTGACAATTGACTACACAAATAATACATGCGCTTGCCACTGAAAAACCCTACCCAACCTACAAAGAGTCTCCATATGTCCGGCTTGTACATACACCCTCAAACCTACTCTATATGTGGGGAGAAAATGAGGGTGTCCAGAATTGTCCAAGCAGATCGTCATGTCGGGCATGGCGCATCCCGGACCACTTTACCTCCTTCTTCATTTTTCGTCTTCCTCTCCATCTCCATCAATCATATGTATATGATCGAAAATTTGGAAGACACAATTGCGTGCATGAAAAAATAGAGTTTAAAGCGCACATGCTCGGATACTGTTTGGATGTGTCCGCAAGCAAATGAGGGGTCAAACTAGACCAGTATTGAAGATGTTTTGATACTCTCAGCTCCCATGATAGAATTGAAATCACTAGTTATGAGTTACCTCTCACAAAGGTCACTTTCACTTTCTCTGGTGCCGACAAATGCATGTGTGCCACTTATTACAACCTAGGATTTTTCCTTTTTTCGTAATTTATTTTTTTCAAAATGTTTTATCTCTTGAACCATGTGTCTAAATTACGAACCGTATTCACCATTGGATTTCTTGCGTTAAGATGTTCGAAACTAGATGCCATTATTAATAGGTTCAATGATAAAACTACTTGAAACCCGAGAATAAAGGAAAAAACTCAGAAATTGAAAAACAACATTACAATATGCCGAGGGGACCAAAAACAAGAAAAAAAAATACTGCACATGGAAGCACGGTTGTGCTTTTCAAAAAACTATTAAGAAGCCCAACTGTGCTTTTTCTCTTTTCCAGTATGCATATTGTGCTTCTCACGGAAGCACAAGCCGTGTTTTTCCCTTTTCGGAAAGCACATGTAGAAGCACAAACTGTGTTTTTTTCTTTTTTGGGAAAGTACAATTGTGCTTTTTCTCTTTCAGAAAGCACAATTGTAGTTTCTTCTTTCAGAAGCACGTGTTGTGCTTTTAGCTGAAAAGCGTTGCTACCAAAAGAAAAAATAAAATTATTTTTTGACAAACCTAGGGAAAACCAGTCAATAACCAGAAAGCCAAAAAGAACAAATAAAACCCGAGAAATCCCGATGTTGCTTTTAGAGCGCGACATGTGGCGATGTCTCGGCGCATCACTTGGCGCGCTCCGAGGACCAATCTATGAAGTTGCCCCCAAAGGGGTACCCGCTAGCTAGTCGCTCCCTAATAGAATACTTTCAGACACTCGCTAGAACTATATTTGGCTTACAGTGAGTATAGTTCTCGTCTTGCGTGAAGCTTTTTCCCGTCATGTAGCTACTGGGTCGGCCCATTTTTTGTTTTTTCCGTTCGCTTGACGCTCTCTCGCTGTAGTTTTTCTGTCAGTTTTACCTGGGTTTTTCCTTTTTATTTTTTCTACTGTTTGTTCTTTCAATTTTATTTGTTTCTTTACCAGTTTTTTCCTTTATTTTTTCATTGATTTTCTTCGTTTCTTTCATGGGTTTTACAATTTTTTCTTTCGTTCTACGTTTTGTTTTGTTTCTTTCTTGGTTTTCATTATTTTTTCTTTTCTCTCTCTCTTCATTTATATACGTTTTTCTTTTTTCCTTTCTTGGTTTTATCGATTTCTTTGTTTTTTTGTCTTTCTCGGATTCACTGTTTTCAATTGCACCGGTTTTCTATTCCTTTTTCTTCTTTTTTTTCCATTTGTTTCCTTCGTTTTTTGCTTCCATCATTTTTTCTTTCTCTTTCCTTATAGGACAATAATATTTTTTTACATGTTTAATAAATGAAGCATTTTTTGTGTATACGTTGAACATTTTTTTCAAATTTATGATTAATAATTTTTACAAACATATATTTTTAATAACAATTTTTTTCATACACATTGTACATTTTCTGTATACATTAGGAACACTTACACACACATTTAACATTTTTCTACATTATTCGCATTTTTATGTCAACTTTTTGGCATACACATTGTACATTTTTCGTATGATTGGGAATTGTTTTGACATACATGTTTTAAAAAATTAAATGCATGATTTTCATCTTAAACATTTTTTTGTATACACCAAAAACATTTTTTATACACACTTAGCATGTTTTTTCATATATATGTTTTCATGTCTACTTTTTTTGGAGACACATTGTACATTTTTTATACATGTTTAGCATTTTTTAAATATGTAACTAACATATTTTTTTTCATATATATGTTTTGATATCTACTTTTTTTGCAAACATATTGCACATTTTTTTTGTGCACACTAGGAATATATTTATGCACGTTTAACATTTTCTAAATAGATAATTAATATTTGCTCGTATATATGTTTTGATGTCTACTTTTTTCATGAACATTTTACATTTTATGTATAAATTAGTAACATTTGTTTTATACACGTTTAATATTTTCAATGCATTATCAATATTTTTCAATTACGTATGTAAAGTGATTTTTATAATAGATTTATTTATAATATTTAGAGATACAAGCAAAATTAAAAAAATAAGAAAAAGTTGTAATAAACAAATATAAAAAGAACTCAATGCCTGCAATCGCCGCTGTGCCGGCTCATTCGGGCGCTGCTTGATGGGAGGATGCTTGTGTATCGCTACAAGCGAGACATAGTCGCTCCCCCAGACACTGGCCATCCTAAGTCGTTAATAGGCCTTTAATTCTGTAGGCCCACCACAGCAGAGTAAAGTGACTAGCAGGCCTTGAAGATCCAGATATATGGGCAGGGTAACCAACGTAAAGCCTCGAGGCAGTTTCAGCTTGAATCCGTTTTGCAGCCCGTTCAAATCAGCCACAGCCAAATTCTCTATCATCCATTCAAAAAAAAAATTCTTCTATGCAGGGAGCATGTGACCGTGACACACGAAATCTTCGCGAATAAGGCAGTGGCTACAGAAGCAGCCGACAAAAGGCCGCAAGTATCGAGCCAGAACGGGGCTGTTTGGATGCTGCCCTAGCCAGCCCTACCAAATCGTGGGCGAGTCAAAACTTTGGCGCAGCATCCAGCCGCCCACGCCCTGGCCAAAAGTTGGCAACAAAATGAACTGGAGATGCCCGTGCAGCCAGGGCGTGCCAAATATTTGGTCATCATCCAAACGAGTACCCAGTACCTGGTCAACATCCAATGTTTTGGCATGGCGGCTGTTGGCTGGAATCTAAACAGACCCAACGTGTCGGCGTCGTGGCTCCCGCGCCGGAGCCCGAGGACAAAACCAACGAACGAGAGGCGACGCGCCATTCCACCACACAAACATCAGGAGTCACTCGCCAGGCCAGGCGGCCCTCCCCTCGTGTACACCCGTCGAAGCTCCATTCGAACGTGGCGACCTGCGAGGCGAGCGCTGGATGTTGGTGGCCGGGGGCCGGTGGTTGGTTGGTCCAGCAGCACGTCCTCGTCGTGACCCTCGCAATGATGCGGCCCGCAGCTCACGAGAAAGTGCGCGGCGGCCAACGAACGGCCTCCCTCGTCGGGGTGAGGTGGCATGGAAGGCAGTACCGGGACAGGACAGCTCGGCCTTCTCGTTCTTCTTTCCTGCCGTCAGCGGGAAGTTTGCTCTCTTCGCTTTCCGCTTCGTTCAGCGCACGGGGAGCAGACGGCGTTGGTTTCATCGAGCTATGCGTCCTGACACGTGTATTCCTAGCGGAGGAGATTCTTTCTAAAAATTTTGCGGAGGAGAGTCGACGGCATCTGATCTTTCCCTCGAACCCTGTGGCTGTGGGTTGCACAACTCGTGTGTACTCCCTTCGTTTTAAAATAGATGACTCAACTTTATACTAACTTTAATACAAAGTTGGATCATCTATTTTGGAACCGAGGGAGTATATTTGACCCGTCTACTCCGACTCATGTCTTTATCTTTTTTTTCTTTTTCCAAAAACATCCGATCTATTGATTGTTGTTAGTATAACAAACACCAGAAATAATAAAAAACACATCCAAATTCATAGACCACGTAACGACGACTACAAGCACTGAAGCGAAAAGGCGTGCCGCCATCATCGCTTCTACCTTGCCGAAGCCGGACAAAACTTGTTGTAGTAGACAGTCGGGAAGTCGTCGTGCTAAGGCCCAGATCGGATCCAAGCTAAAGACTCGCTGACATAGAAGAACAAGAAACAAATCCGAGCAAATCCACCAAAGCTATATCCACCGAAGGCAAACCTCCACACGCCCACAGACGATAATAGATGCACACCAGAACAGGGGCTAGGCAGGGAGAACCTTATTCCATTTTCAGGGAGCTGCCGCCGTCTCGCCTTCTTGAGCAGGACACAAACTCTGTTAAAACTCAAAAACACATCTAAAAACGATGCCCTCCCACCAGCAAGGACCGGGATCCACCATGCCCCCATGGCTCTAAGACTATCGAAGACGAGGCAGACTGACAGCGGCGTCGGCAGGTGACGAAGGAACACTAATTTTTTAGTGGAGGAGGCGGCTTAAGTTTAACTACTATAAAAGTGTAACTCATGTCCTTATATGGCCTTTTATGTTTCCACACCATACATCTTCTTTGGTGTGCATAGCTCAAAAAATTGGACCGGCGACCAAACTGATTAGCCTATCGGTTCAGGTTTTCATCGATGGACCATCGAATCGCCCATTCGACAGGTGCAATTTTCTTCTTCTTAGTAAAACGGAGCATTTCCTTCCATTTTTTTTGTTTTAACAAAAACATCCCACTTTATTAGATACTCCAGTAACGACGGTTACATCATCGACCAGTGCAGGGAAAATTTCAGAGAAAGCTTCTTCAAGCCAGCAACTACATAAGGGACCTCTAGCCATCCTTGCTAGCTCATGGGCTGCTCTATTAGCATCCCCAAAACAATGTTGAAATAAAAACGGTCGCTGCTTCGCCAGGGGATCATCCTCCATTGTTCATCACCTCTATTACCTCCATGCTATCCGAGTTTACGACCAGCTTATTGCACCTTAGATTTTATGACAACTAGAGCCCAAACTTAAGAGCTTGAGCTTCCATGGATGGAGCATCAATGCATGAATCCAGTTTACAATTTCCTCCTGCAATGAAGGTTTCGTGTGAGTCTGTAACAATCGCCCCTGCTGATCCCATCATGTATTCATGATCATATGCAACATCAATATTAAGTTTCACAAACCCCGTGGTGGTCGAGACCATCCACCCTTTTTTTGTGCTCGCCTTCGAAGATGTTGCAATCGCATAGTTTGCAGCAAGGACACGGATTGCATATGCAATTTGAATTGGGCTTTGAGTCCTTTCTCCGTGAACAAACTTGCAACGTTCCCACCAGAGATACCAAGCACCAACAGCTATTGTTTCACCAAAGTTTCGAAGTCCCAGCACTTCGCAATATGTATCTTGATAATTAAGTAGGAATTCCAGCGTTGCTTCTCCCACATAGTCTACTGATTGAGCTCTATCAATCATGTCCTCAACACCCAAGTATTGCCACACTTCCTTAGCATTTCCTTCCTTTTTAACACACACTAGTGTGGGCTGTAATGGTTAGGCCTTGTATAATGTAAGGTGTTTAGGGTGCTGCTTAATAAAATAAACCGTTTTTTAAACACCAGTGCTTATCTCTACGAGGGTGTCTAATGAAGCATTTGTCATCTACAAATAAACACCAATTCTTAAGAAAAAACTGATTTATTTCTTTAAGCACCTTGCATTGTACAAGGTCTTAGTGGGCATGGTTTAACTCCTTTAGCTCGTAACCCAGATGGATTCCCACCAAATGCATTATGTTTTCCAAGCTAAGGAGTGTATGTCTCAAAACATTCGACATTTATGAAGAGTAAAAATATATCTAGTACAATTTCCTTATTATGAACTTATATACTTTCGGGCGTTGAAAAAAGTCAAATGCTTGTACTCCTTATAGCTTTCTTACCCAAGGGTGATTAACATACTTATTAATTAGGGACAATTTTATTTCCGCCCTGAACTCAAATCCATTGTTCAAGTGTACCATTTACTTTTCAAAGTGCTTAAATCTATCCCTCTTGCTTCATCGCTGCCTCCGAGGCTGCCATGTACTCCGCTTTACATGTAGATCCCGCAACGATGCTTTGCTTGCAACTGCACCAGCTTACTGCCCCTCCATTCAAAATATATACGTATCCGGTTTGTGACTTAGAGTCATCCAGATCTGTGTCGAAGCTATCGTTGACGTAACCCTTTACGACGAGCTATTCGTCACCTCCATAAACGAGAAACATATCCTTAGTCCTCTTCAGGTACTTCAGGATATTCTTGACCGTTGTCCAGTGTTCCTTGCCGGGATTACTTTGGTACCTTCCTACCAAACTTACAGCAAGGTTTACATCAGGTCTGGTACACAGCATGGCATACATAATAGACCCTATGGCTGAGGCATATGGGATGACACTCATCTCTTCTATATCTTCTGCCGTGGTCGGGCATTGAGCCGAGCTCAATCTCACACCTTGCAATACAAGCAATAACCCTTTCTTGGACGGATCCATATTGAACTTCTTCAATATCTTATCAAGGTATGTGCTTTGTGAAAGACCTATGAGGCATCTCGATCTATCCCTATAGATCTTGATGCCTAATATGTAAGCAACTTCTTCAAGGTCCTTCATTGAAAAACACTTATTCAAGTAGGCCTTAATGTTGTCCAAAAGTTTTATATCATTTCCCATCAAAAGTATGTCATCTAGATATAATATGAGAAATGCTACAGAGCTCCCACTCACTTTCTTGTAAACGCAGGCTTCTCCATAAGTCTGCATAAACCCAAATGCTTTGATCATCTCATCAAAGCGAATGTTCCAACTCCGAGATGCTTGCACCAACCCATAAATGGATCGCTGGAGCTTGCATACCTTGCTAGCATTCTCAGGATCGACAAAACCTTCCGGCTGCATCATATACAGTTCTTCCTTAAGATAGCCGTTAAGGAATGCCGTTTTGACGTCCATTTGCCATATCTCATAATCATAGTATGCGACAATTGCTAACATGATTCGGACGGACTTCAGCTTCGCTACGAGAGAGAAAGTCTCATCGTAGTCAACCCCTTGAATTTTTCGATAACCCTTAGCGACAAGTCGAGCTTTATAAATGGTAACGTTACCATCCGCGTCCGTCTTCTTCTTAAAGATCCATTTATTTTCTATCGCTCGCCGATCATCGAGCAAGTCTGTCAAAGTCCATACTTTGTTTTCATACATGGATCCTATCTCGGATTGCATGGCTTCAATCCATTTGTTGGAATCTGGGCCCGCCATCGCTTCTTCATAGTTCGAAGGTTCACCGTTGTCTAACAACATGATTTCCAGGACAGGGTTGCCATACCACTCTGGTGTGGAACGTGTCCTTGTGGACCTACGAAGTTCAGTAGAAACTTGATCCGAAGTACCTTGATCATCATCATTAATTTTCTCTCCAGTCGGTGTAGGCACCACGGGAACATCTTCCTGAGCTGCACTACTTTCCGGTTCAAGAGGCAGTACTTCATCAAGTTCTACTTTCCTCCCACTTACTTCCTTCGAGAGAAACTCTTTCTCCAGAAAGGACCCGTTCTTGAAAACAAAGATCTTGCCTTCGGATCTAAGGTAGAAGGTATACCCAATGGTTTTCTTAGGGTATCCTATGAAGACGCATTTTTCCGACTTGGGTTCGAGCTTTTCAGGTTGAAGTTTCTTGACACAAGCATCGCATCCCCAAACTTTTAGAAACGACAACTTAGGTTTCTTCCCAAACCATAATTCATACGGTGTCGTCTCAACGGATTTAGACGGTTCCCTATTTAAAGTGAATGTAGCTGTCTCTAGAGCGTATCCAAAATGATAGCGGTAAATCGGTGAGTGATATCATAGATCGCACCATATCCAATAGAGTGCGATTACGATGTTCGGACACACCCTTACGCTGAGGTGTTCCAGGCGGCGTGAGTTGTGCAACGATTCCACATTTCCTTAAGTGCGTACCAAATTCGTGACTTAAATATTCTCCTCCACTATCTGATCGTAAGAACTTTATTTTCCGGTCACGTTGATTCTCTACCTCATTCTGAAATTTCTTGAACTTTTCAAAGGTCTCAGACTTGTGTTTCATCAAGTAGACATACCCATATCTACTTAAGTCATCAGTGAGAGTGAGAACATAACGATAGCCTCCGCGAGCCTCAACGCTCATTGGACCGCACACATCAGTATGTATGATTTCCAATAAGTTGGTTGCTCGTTCCATTGTTCCGGAGAATGGAGTCTTAGTCATTTTGCCCATGAGGCATGGTTCGCATGTGTCAAATGATTCATAATCGAGAGACTCTAAAAGTCCATCAGCATAGAGCTTCTTCATGCACTTGACACCAATGTGACCAAGGCGGCAGTGCCACAAGTATGTGGGACTATTGTTATCAACCTTACATCTTTTGGTATTCACACTATGAATGTGTGTAACATCACGTTCGAGATTCATTAAGAATAAACCATTGACCAGCGGGGCATGACCATAAAACATATCTATCATATAAATAGAACAACCATTATTCTCGGATTTAAATGAGTAGTCATCTCGTATTAAACGAGATCCAGATACAATGTTCATGCTCAAAGCTGGCACTAAATAACAATTATTGAGGTTTAAAACTAATCCCGTAGGAAAATGTAGAGGTAGCGTGCCGACGGCGATCACATCGACCTTGGAACCATTCCCGACGTGCATCGTCACCTCGTCCTTCGCCAGTCTCCGCTTATTCCGCAGCTCCTGCTTTGAGTTACAAATATGAGCAACCGCACCGGTATCAAATACCCAGGAGCTACTACGATTACTGGTAAGGTACACATCAATTGCATGTATATCATATATACCTTTAGTGTTGCCGGCCTTCTTGTTCGCTAAGTATTTGGGGAAGCTCCGCATCCAGTGTCCATTTCCCTTGCAATAAAAGCACTCAGTCTCAGGTTTGGGTCCATTCTTTGGCTTCTTCCCGGCAACTGGTTTACCGGGCGCGGCAAATCCTTTGCCGTCCTTCTTGAAGTTCTTCTTACACTTGCCTTTCTTGAAACTAGTGGTTTTATTGACCATCAACACTTGATGCTCCTTTTTGATTTCTACCTCCGCTGATTTCAGCATTGAAAATACTTCAGGAATAGTTTTCACCATCCCCTGCATATTGTAGTTCATCACAAAGCTCTTGTAGCTAGGTGGGAGCGACTGAAGGATTCTGTCAATGACCACCTCGTCCGGGAGGTTAATGTCCAGCTGGGACAAGCGGTTGTGCAACCCAGACATTTTGAGTATGTGCTCACTGACAGAACTATTTTCCTCCATCTTACAACTATAGAACTTGTCGGATACTTCATATCTCTTGACCCGGGCATGAGCTTGGAAAACCATTTTCAGCTCCTCGAACATCTCATATGCTCCGTGTTGCTCAAAGCGCTTTTGGAGCACCGGTTCTAAGCTGTAAAGCATGCTGCACTGAACGAGGGAGTAATCATCAGCACGTGACTGCCAAGCGTTCATAATGTCTTGGTTCTCTGGGATGGGTGCTTCACCTAGCGGTCCTTCTAGGACATATGCTTTCTTGGCAGCTATGAGGATGATCCTCAGGTTCCGGACCTAGTCCGAATAGTTGCTGCCATCATATTTCAGCTTGGTTTTCTCTAGGAACGCGTTGAAGTTGAGGTTGACATGAGCGTTGGCCATTTGATCTACAAGACATTTTTGCAAAGGTTTTTTTAGACTACGTTCATGATAATTAAGTTCATCTAATCAAATTATTTAATGAACTCCCACTCAGATTAGACATCCCTCTAGTCATCTAAGTGATACATGATTCGAGTCAACTAGGCCGTGTCCGATCATCACGTGAGATGGACTAGTCATCATCGGTGAACATCTCCATGTTGATCGTATCTTCCATATGACTCATGTTCGACCTTTTGGTCTCTTGTGTTCCGAGGCTATGTCTGTACATGATAGGATCGTCAAGTTAACCTAAGTGTTTTGCATGTGTAAATCTGTCTTACACCCGTTGTATGTGGACGTTGTAATCTATCACACCCGATCATCACATGGTGCTTCGAAACAACAAACTTTCGCAACGGTGCACAGTTAGGGGGAACACTTTCTTGAAATTATTATGAGGGATCATCTTATTTACTACCGTCGCTCTAAGCAAATAAGATGTAAAAACATGATAAACATCACATGCAATCAAATAGTGACATGATATGGCCAATATCATATAGCTCCTTTGATCTCCATCTTCGGGGCGCCATGATCATCTTCGTCACCGGCATGACACCATGATCTCCATCATCATGATCTCCATCATCGTGTCTCCATGAAGTTGCTCGCCAACTATTACTTCTACTACTAAGGATAACGGTTTAGCAATAAAGTAAAGTAATTACATGGCGTTTAATCATTGACACGCAGGTCATACAATAATTAAGACAACTCCTATGGCTCCTGCCGGTTGTCATACTCATCGACATGCAAGTCGTGATTCCTATTACAAGAACATGATCTCATACATCACATATAAATCATTCATCACAACTTTTGGCCATATCACATCACAAGTCATATGCTGCAAAAACAAGTTAGACGTCCTCTAATTGTTGTTGCATGTTTTTACGTGGCTGCAATAGGGTTCTAGCAAGAACCTTTTCTCACCTACGTAAGAGCCACAACGTGATATGCCAATTTCTATTTACCCTTCATAAGGACCCTTTTCATCGAATCCGCTCCGACTAAAGTGGGAGAGACAGACATCCGCTAGCCACCTTATGCAACTAGTGCATGTCAGTCGGTGGAACCTATCTCACGTAAGCGTACGTGTAAGGTCGGTCCGGGCCGCTTCATCCCACGATTCTGCCGAAGAAAAATAAGACTAGTAGTGGCAAGAAAATTGACAACATCTACGCCCACAATAAATTTATGTTCTACTCGTGCAAAGAAACTACGCATAGACCTAGCTCATGATGCCACTGTTGGGGAACGTTGCAGAAAATAAAAAATTTCTACACTTCACCAAGATCAATCTATGGAGTTCATCTAGCAACGAGAGAGAGGAGTGCATCTACATACCCTTGTAGATTGCGAGCAGAAGCGTTCAAGAGAACGGGGTTGAGGGAGTCGTACTCCTCGTGATCCAAATCACCGATGATCCTAGTGCTGAACGAACAGCACCTCCACGTTCAACACACGTACGGTTGGGAAAGACGTCTCCTCCTTCTTGATCCAGCAAGGGGGAAGTAGAGGTTGATGGAGATCCAGCAGCACGACGACATGGTGGTGGAAGCAGCGGTGATCTCGGCAGGGCTTCGCCAAGCTCAGCGAGAGGGAGAGGTGGTACGGGGGAAGAGGGAGGCGCCAGGGACTAGGGTGCGGCTGCCCTCCCTCCTCCCCTCTTTATATAGGGGGCCTAGGAGGGTGCGCCGGCCCTTGAGATCCCATCTCCAAGGGGGCGGCCACCTAGGGGGGGGGGACTTGCCCCCAAGTCAAGTGGGGCGCCCCCCACCCCTAGGGTTTCCAACCCTAGGCGCAGGGGAGGCCCAAGGGGGGCGCACCAGCCCACCAGGGGCTGGTTCCCTTCCCCTTTCAGCCCATGTGGCCCTCCGGGATAGGTGGCCCCACCCGGTGGACCTCCGGGACCCTTCCGGTGGTCCCGGTACAATACCGGTGACCCCCGAAACTTTCCCGGTGGCCGAAACTGGACTTCCTATATAGAATTCTTTACCTCCGGACCATTCCGGAACTCCTCATGACGTCCGAGATCTCATCCGGGACTCCGAACAACTTTCGGATTTCCGCATACTAATGTCTCTACAACCCTAGCGTCACCGAACCTTAAGTGTGTAGACCCTACGGGTTCGGGAATCACGCAGACATGACCGAGACAACTCTCCAGCCAATAACCAACAGCGGGATCTGGATACCCATATTGGCTCCCACATGTTCCACGATGATCTCATCGGATGAACCACGATGTCGAGGATTCAAGTAACCCCGTATACAATTGCCTTTGTCAATCGGTACGTTACTTGCCTGAGATTCGATCGTCGGTATCCCAATACCTCGTTCAATCTCATTACCGGCAAGTCACTTTACTCGTACTGTAATGCATGATCCCGTGACCAAATACTTGGTCACATTGAGCTCATTATGATGATGCATTACCGAGTGGGCCCAGAGATACCTCTCCATCATACGGAGTGACAAATCCCAGTCTCGATCCATGTCAACCCAACAGATACTTTCGGGGATACCCGTAGTATACCTTTATAGTCACCCAGTTACGTTATGACATTTGGTACACCCAAAGCACTCCTACGGTATCTGGGAGTTACACGATCTCATGGTCTAAGGAAAAGATACTTGACATTGAAAAAGCTCTAGCAAACGAACTACACGATCTTGTGCTATGCTTAGGATTGGGTCTTGTCCATCACATCATTATCCTAATGATGTGATCCCGTTATCAATGACATCCTATGCCCATAGTCAGAAAACCATGACTATCTATTGATCAACGAGCTAGTCAACTAGAGGCTTACTAGGAACATGTTGTGGTCTATGTATTCACACATGTATTACGATTTCCGGATAACACAATTATAGCATGAATAATAGACAATTATCATGAACAAGGAGATATAATAATAATCATTTTATTATTACCTCTAGGGCATATTTCCAACAGTGTGTGTGTGTGTGTGTCATGTTGATGGGGACAAAACCACCTATGAAATCTGGGGGATATTGTGTTATGGCAAAACACCGACGATGACGGATCAGTCGATAGAGGAGGCGCCACCAAGTTGTGAGAATAGCACCTTCGAGCCATAGAGAAGGAGAACAATCGGGTCACTGATAAGCGCATCACTGACCGCATTCACTCGATCGCTTCACCCCTATGCCATGTTCTTGCTTTGACAATAGGCCCGCTACATCGTCGACGAGTAGGGTCATTGATGGGCATTTATGATTTTGGTTCTGAAGACCTTAGTGTCCCATGTTGGAGCGGCATGGATGGAAGATGTTTGACACGTTTTTTATGCGTACTATGTTGTGGAGAGTACATGCAATGTCAGTTATGGTGATTCAAAGACACACTGAACTGTACAACAAATATCATATTTTTTCTTGAACCACAAGTTTAGACACAACCTCAGCAGCTAGCCGTTGGATGTAAACCTGAGCATGGGTAATATAGGTATGAAAGCACATCATCTCAGCTAGTTCTTGGGATCAACTTTTCCATCCGAAGCTCAACCCAAAATGTCGTAAAATTATGTTTTTATTTACGAAATCACTAGTTTAGGGGTACACTTTACAAAGGTCACTTCTCATCTCTGCTGGTGGCGACAAGTTGTACACCGCAGGTGCTCCACTTGTCGACATCTGGAAATTTCAGTGGGATACCCCCTACAGGAGACGGATGAGTGGGTTTGTTCGTGTGTTTTTGTAGATCCACTTTTTTAAACATCTTTTTCTCAAAACACACATCTAAATTACGAACCGTTTTAACTATGTGTTTTTCATGTTGACATCTTCGAAACTAGATACCATGTTGATAGTTTTCATCGAACTTTTTTAGGCAAAATTTGTGCTCCCAACTACACTAACATGTGCTCCTACCTGAAATGACATGTACTCCCTACTATTACTAATATGTACTCCCCAAGCTGTAGTTCCAACTATGAATATTCGTTTCTGAGCCCGGGCTCATATGCTCCCGGTGAACTGTAAAGTAAAAAATACTAGAAAAATTCAGAAAAATCATTTTTTTCATGGAACATGTTTGAGTGCGTGATGTCAAACATGACGAATTTGACACGGACATCACACACTCGAACATCTTTCATGATTTTTTTCTAGTAGTTTTTTATGTTACTGTTCACCCTTGAGTGCAGATGCACCCGAGAGCCGAAACGCCGCGTCCTTCCAACTAGCACTAATCCGCATGCCTCCAATATATGCTCCAAACCAACACTAATATGTGCTCTCTAAGTGAACTAACCTAGAAGTAGGAGCAACATGTACTACTCACGTGCATGTGCTCTCAAGTCTCAACTAGCATTGACTTGTGCTTCCTACCTGAACTAATCTATGCTCCCAAATGACACTAGCCCGGGCTCCCTATGTGAATTAAACTTTGCTCCAAACTTGCACCAACACGTGCTTCCTATGTGTATGTGCTCCAAACTAGCACACTATTGTGCTTCCTACATGAGCAAACGCGAATTAATATACACTCCTCCACTGCAACCTATATGTGCTCTAAAAACAGGAAAATCCGAGAAATTAAAAGGTAAGAAAAATCCCAAAAAAACCCTAAATTTTTTAAGACAGCTCATAAAAATGAGCAAATCCCAAAAATCAATTTCTTTTATAGAAAAAAAATCAAACAAAACATTAAAAAAACAGGCTCGTGTGTGGAGGTGCGTCCACATGCGACATATGACGAAATTGGGACGCACCACTTGAAGCGCTTCCACACCCAGGGAAAATGCCCCCATAAGGGACGACACCCCTGACTAATTTTTTAAAATATATATAGGTATTTTTAATAGCCAAGAGATTAAATTAATTTTTTTTAGGTGAATCAAATTAAATAAATTTTTTTTGAGACAAATCAAATTAAATAAATAAAGCATTGTTCAAGTACTTCGGGCCAGGCTCGGGCTTGGTGTTTCCACATTGGGCTTTCCAAAGCCTAGCCCAAAACTTGGCCAGCCCAGAGTATGATTAGTTCGTCGCTAGTAGATCCTCACCAAACCTCTAATTTGTCTCCAAAAAAAGAACCAAACCTCTAATGGGGTGAAATCCCAAAAGGTCGGGTGCAAAATGAGAAAAAGCCCGCATCGTCAACACGACAGCGTAAACGGCTGCCGAACCTGCACTCCCTCCATTCTGGAGAAGCGCGCCGCCGCCGGGCTATAATCATCGCTAGGAGCGAAATTAGAAGATTCCGAGGGATCTAGCCACAAAAGCCGAGCGCCATCCCAGAGGAAGAGTATGAGAGCGCGGCACCTACAGCCCAGAAATCCCAGAATCTACCAAGAGCAAGCTTGCAAGGCGGTCAGGCGCGCACCAAATCGGCGCCCGCTCGCTTCACGGGATCGATCCCGGTCGATTTCTATGGCGTTCCGTGGGATTCGCGGCGCTTCCTTCTCCCGTTCTTGATCAGGTACTGTTCTTCTGACAGGAAGAGATCTACTTGCTGGCAGCGCTCTGTTTCGCCCCGTCCTGGGCGTGAATTTTGCCGATTTTGGATGCCTGTTGCAGGAATGGTCGGTTTTTGAGTTAGAGTTTTCGAGATTATCGTTTCTGGAACTCAAGAGATGGCATCTTTGCTTCACCCAATTATCCAACTATGCTGACTCTGATTGCTGTAGATGCCTTGTTTGTTCTGTACCATCTAAGTTTGATAGACAACATTGGGGTATCACCCAAGATTTTGCCTTAATGTCTTCAAAGGCCACTGAATTTGTGTTTTTTATTAGAGCTCGTATCCCACCCTGCATTACATGTATACGTTATAATTTAATCTGATCTTCTGGCTGACAGTTGTTGATCGGACGAAGACCTGGGAATGCAGAAAGATGTGCTTGCGTAACAGCAAACACTTACTTTGCGCAAACAAGATCAGAGCTTCGTTCAAGCTCATGCTGTGGGGCTCTCATGATAATGTGCTGCATACTGGTACTGTTGCTTCTCTCTGTGGTCTGAAGCACAGTATATCGAAGGGGTCAGTATTTGTTGATAATCACATTTGTGAAGACAGTTAACATCTGCTCCATTCATGAGGTATACAGTCTAGATACTGCTATATAAGCGGTGTGTGGTGTTGGCTTGTTTTACTCCATTCAGATAGCTTGATATGATGGATGAGAGGAGGACTATCTTGATGGGCCGTTATGAAATTGGGAAGCAATTGGGACAAGGAAATTTTGCGAAGGTGTATTATGCCCGAAATCTTGCAACTGGCCAAGCTGTTGCTATAAAGATGATCAATAAAGATAAGGTTACCAAGGTTGGACTTATGGAGCAGATAAAGAGGGAGATTTCAGTAATGAGATTGGTGAAGCACCCAAATGTCCTGCAGCTTTTTGAGGTTATGGCTACCAAGAGCAAGATTTATTTTGTATTGGAGTATGCTAAAGGTGGTGAGCTTTTCAACAAGATAGTAAAGGAGGGGAAGCTTAATGAGGATGCCGCCAGGAGGTATTTCCACCAATTGATCAGCGCTATTGACTATTGCCACAGCAGGGGTGTTTATCACCGTGATCTGAAGCCTGAAAATCTACTCCTGGATGAGAATGAAAACCTGAAAGTCTCAGATTTTGGTTTGAGTGCCCTGGCTGATTGCGCGAGGCAGGATGGTCTCCTGCACACCACATGTGGAACTCCAGCTTATGTTGCCCCTGAAGTGCTTAGCAGGAAAGGTTATGATGGTGCAAAAGCAGATGTATGGTCCAGTGGGGTAATTCTGTATGTGCTTGTGGCTGGTTACCTTCCTTTTCATGAGGCAAATCTGATAGAGATGTATAGAAGGATTTCCAAAGCGGACTTTAAATGCCCTCGGTATTTTTCCGCTGAGCTGAAGGAGCTATTATATAAAATCCTTGATCCAGATCCCAGTACTAGGATTCCAATCTCTAGGATAAAGAGAAGTGCTTGGTACAGAAGACCAGTTGAGGTAAATGCAAAGAAAACTGAGCCTGAAGCAACGCACAACACCTTTTCAGCTGAAGCTGCGTCGTCAGGCTCGACAGGATGCAGCACTTCTGGGGGAAATCAAGGGTCATTAAGCCTCCCAAACCTGAATGCATTTGACATCATCTCTCTTTCAACAGGGTTCAATCTATCTGGTTTTTTTGAGGATGAGTATGGTCGCAGGGAAGAACGATTTACCACTAGGCAGCCTGTAACAATAGTACTTACAAAGTTGAAGGAACTGGCCAAACGCTTGAAGCTAAAAATTAAGAAGAAAGAAAATGGAGTCCTGAAGTTGGCTGCTCCAAAGGAAGGAAAGAAGGGGTTTCTTGAGCTTGATGCTGAGATTTTTGATGTAGCCCCTTCTTTTCTCCTAGTTGAGTTGAAAAAGACTAATGGGGACACTTTCGAGTATCAAAAGTTGGTGAAAGAGGAAGTAAGGCCAGCACTCAAGGATATTGTATGGGTATGGCAAGGTGATCAGCAGCAGCGGTCAGAGCCGATTCTGCAAGGGGAGCAGCATCACTCACCGTCGCCAACACAACAGCCACATGATGAGTTGCAACCGCCATTGCAACAGCAAGAGGGACAGGATCAGTTGCACCCACCTTTACAACCACAGGAGCAGCAGAACTTGCAGGAACAACCACCATTGCCACCACAGAATGGCTTCAAACACCAAGATTGACATGATGGCAGTACCGGATGAAAGTACCTCGTGTGTATTTCCCTGTACTGCTAATTCCATACTCTTTGCAACCATGATTTATGGACAGTCTTTTTTCCTCCTCTCTAGTTCCTCCTGAATTGTAAAGCTTGTGTGTATAACATAAGTGAATGTATAGTTTCAGTTTTGCATACTATAGGGGGAAATAAACTCTTGATTCCGTTTTTGAACCTTTTTGAAATAAAATGACTATTGACCAGCACCATCTAGTTCTTTGAGTTTGTACTTGTTGTAATTTGTTTTCCAAGGAGAGCGAACCTATCTAATGATAGAAATCAAAGTTGGCAATGGTCAAAGAACACGTTTCTGGGAGGATGGTTTGGAGGTATCGTGCTTTCCTAAAAATTACAGAGGGAGTACCTCTGAAGATTAAGGTGCTTTATTAGTTGGGGTGATAATGAGTTTCAGGGGGAATAGTAGAAACCTGTTTGCTGTAGGAGTAGCCGTTGTACCGTGGGCGTTGCGGAAATGCAGAAACGCAGCAGTTCTTGATAATGTCTTTCCTTGTGATCCTTCCAGTATTGTACGAGTGGTGCAGATTGCTAGATGGTTAACCTTCTAGAGTGGTTTCCAGAAACGAGATTCACGAGGCGCGGATGTAGAAGGATCGACAAGACACCAGCAAAAAGGAAGGGAAAAAGAACAAGGAGGAGCTCATGCGAAGACGAAAGTTCCCGGATTAGTCTTGTTTTGATGTTTCTGAGTTACTGCTACTGTCTGGTAGTAATAAGCTATGCTGTTTTTTGCTGGCTTTGGTAGCTGGAGTTTGCTGCTGCGTTATGTTCCGATTTACCCCCCGAGTGGCTGCCGCCAAGACTGGTTTTCTTGCGGGTTCCTGACAGGAGCTGAACGTGAGGCCGGCTTGTTTGTTTTACTTAGGCCCTGTTTGGAATGTCGTTTCTACTTTGAATACGCTTGTAAAAGTTACAGGCCACCATCCGTCGTTTTCATTTCCCCCTGCAAATCGCTCCTGGCCGGTAAGATACACCCGTAAGAAAAATACACTTGTATATGTTTACACCGATTCCAAGCGCGGCCTTATCAGTTTTCAGAGATGAAAACTGGGCGCGATGCTCCTTGATTCCGAGAAGTCTAATGACTGATCTAATCGGTTTTGACTTTTGATTCAGGACCATGCTAACAAGTACTGTAAGAACTAAGCCTTCTTGGGGATAATTATAACTAGCTCGTGAGTTTGCCACTTGAACAGATGAACAAGAGCAACGGAGAAGACAGTGAAGCATGCCATGATGCTTTCACAGATCATATTGGCTGTCGCATCTGCGACTCTCGTAACAGCCGCATGTCCTAGTGGCTTGCTGTTGCTTCCCGGTAATAGCCTGGCCCATAAGGAGAAGCAAGGATGTGTTTGATAGGCTGCATATACCTTAGCCAGGCCCGCGCGGAGAGAAAATGGTCCATTTGGTTACCCGCATTCACTGTTGGGCCTGCATAGCACAAACATTAAAGCACCTCCTGGCCTGTATCCAGAGGAACACTCAAATCGGCCGTTTTTATGGAGCCGGGCATGCGCGGTGCAACCCTACGCATGTGGGTGTTGGCAGTTGCACGCGTGGCTGCGGTCCCGAGAAGTCGCATTGTTTCCATATGCGTCGTTACAAATTACCCTCACCTCCCTTCCTCACCGCTCACTCCCCTCTTCCCCACTCACACCGGCAACGGCGACCACCAAAGCGGCATCAGAGTGATCCAAGACAACGGCTACCACCGGAGCGACTGCAGAACTCCACCGGAGCGCATCGACCATGGCGGTAAGTCCTCGATCTCTTTGTACATTTACTGCTTTCGACTCGTGCTAGATTAGATTTGAGCACGCGATTGGAGTGCAAGGGAGAGGATTGAACACATGGGGGTGGAGGATTGGCATCCATCAATTCTAGGGTTCATAGGATATTTTTCCATTACATCAGGGGTGGGGATTGGGAGTACAAACTTTCTTGTCTAGCCGCGGCGACCCTGAAGTCGCGTCAAGCGGCGATGCAGGGGGGGGTTGCGTAGCCATCTTCTTTTCTTCCTCACCATCTTCGTCAAGAACGATGGGTCTTGCATGGTCACCTGCCGCCGGCGCCCTGGCCACCATCTGCACCTCATCGTTGTCCTCCTTCGACGACCCGAAGGTCCTACTCTAGTACGCCGCCACATGCTGGTCTTGAGGCGCCTTGTACTACCTGTACTTGGCCCATCTTGCCCGTTGTCCAGTGTCGCCGGAGTCTGCCTGATTCATGGCCCAACGCAGGATGTCTACTGACATCGCGCCCTTGGCTGGGTCCGGAATCAGTGTCTTTGGCTCGTTTGGCGTAGCCTTCTTCATCACAACGCCGGCCTCCTTGTGCATGTCATTGATGATGCTGAATTTCGAGCACACTTCCATGGTGGGTTGAACTTCTTGCGGTCACCGAGCGAGCACCCAAGGAAGAAGGCCCTCCATCCAATGCCCGGGGGGAAAGGATTGGAGTGGGAGTTCATGGCGAGGGAGAGGTGGTGAAACAGGTAGGTGGAAAAGGAGAGGTGGTGAAATAGAGGGGGTTTGAGTGTGGTGCTGGGTTAGTAGGGTGGGTTAATATAGGAGCGTTAGGCCGATATGAATGAATGCTGGCCATTGAACTGCATGTTGTTCATAATGCAGATGGACAAGGGCAAGGAGGTCGTGCCACCATTGGAGAAGGGCAAGGAGGTTGTGTTGCCATTGGTCGAAGTGCCGGTGTAGGATCACCCAAGCGCCAAGCGGAGGAACTACGACCACTACCATCAGGAGTTACGACCAAGCCACTTCGGCAAGGTTATCCTTGCTCCAAAACTAGAGAGTCTGCCATTGCATCTAGATTTCACGAAGCACTCCCCCGTCGTTCCTACAGGGTTCAAATTGAAGACGAACACCATCTGCGCATGGAGGGTGGCAGTGAGGGTGATCAACGGCAGGGTCACCCTTGATCAAGGTTGGGCCACCTTCATCGCCGTTCAACAGATCATGATCGGGTACATGTTGACGTTCAAGCTACTGACCCCCGACACCATGAAGGTGATCGTCTTCAATGGCGAGGGCGGGGAGGTGGTCACCAAGTGCAAGTCTGAGCTCATGTTGCCCGTTTAAGACTTGAGTTTCGTTTATAACTTATCGTACTATGTTGTCTTAGAACTTTTGATGTGTGGTTAAGACTTGTGTTTGTGCCTAAGTTTGTTCTGTTGCTTTAGTTTAGTTCTTAGTTCTTGTGACTCTGGTAACCTCAACACATCGAGGAGGAGGTTACCACACAACTGTCCTGGATGTAACCAAACAACCGTACATGTAAGCTGCAACCAAACAGCAGGCCTCCCTCAGCGGCACATGCAGGCTAGAGGCGATGCAGACAACCAATCAACATGCAGATGTTGGTTTTTTGCCTGCATATACTTAGCCAGGCCCAGTTGGGACAAATATGCAAAGTGCCTAAAAACGATGCAGGTAACCAAACGCCTCCCAAGTAACCAACCTTTCATTGGACCGTTACAAGGGCAGTGCTATCCCCAACCCACCAATGATCAAACCTCGGGTTTGGCTTTTTGGTCAGGTGGAATATTCTTTTGGTGAGAACTGAGATGCAATATTCGCGCGAATAGCGAGGGATATGTACTGACTTAGTCAATCTCAAGACCCACCGACTCAATCTCTCGAAGGTGCTCGTAGAGTTAGAGCGTGTGTGTATTCATAGGGGTGACTATGTACATGTTGTGAACGCCCTGTGTTGCTCAATATTATGGCCATGATGCACCGTCTTGTGCGTTTGCTCGATATCCCAACACAGAGAGCTTTGACGCCTTACCTTCTATTTTCAGCTCACTGCAGCAGGGTGTCGGCCAATCGCATAGGGGCGCCGTCACTAGGCCAACCCTATCGCGTTGACTCACATGAAAGGGAGCGATATTTTTCTTGTTACTGTTTATAGCGGGGTTTTTAGTTGTGTTTTTTTTGCTTTCTACATTTTTTTATTTTCAAAAGCTAATTAGAAAACATTTTTAGAGGAACTCGGGTTTTAAAAAGAATTATGGATTTCTTTAATCTGAACATGAACATTATTTAAAAAATTTGTGGCCCTTTTAAAAAAATATTATTTTCTATAATTTATTTAGAAAATTAAACATTTTTTATTTTTCAAGAACATTTTCGGAGAAAAAAAGAAGAAGAAAAAACAATAGCTCCATGTGCGAATGGACGAAAAGCTAGAAAAAAAACAGAGCTACACGGTAACCCAAAAGCCAATATGGTAGGGTGCTAAAATGGGTCGGTCCAAATCCTTAGCTCCTTTGTGTGGATGGCCGATAAATCGCCACAAAGAGCGGTAAATAGGAATCTCCCATCTATAAGGGGCACACCTTTTTTAGAGTCTAAACATACTTCACTTTATTGATCATAATTCGTGAGAATAAAATTTAGGTCCGGAGGATTGAGGAGCTACACATGGCATCCTAAAGATATGCTTAGAGTATGTTTTGCGAGGCTATGTAGCTCAAAGTTCGTGGCACGTCCGTTGAAGAAGAAAGAACATTGTTGCAATTGGCTTGCCGTTGAAATAATCTCCTTTATGATGCTAGCATACAGCCCGTGAATGCCCTTGGTAATGTTGTTGATTACTTTTTGATAATCAGAGGCTATGGCCATAAAGGGGGAGCAACTAATTAACGAGCGCTCCTTCGGGAGCCTCGCAACGATCAGCGCCACTTGTCGTGTTCACAGCCATTCGCCAATGTCGCGCTCTGGACGCTCCCTTCGGATTTTTTTTATTTTTACGCACGCGTTTTTGGCTTTTTAAAAGGTTTTTTTTCGGGTTTTTTTTATGTTTTGGTTTTTTACCAGCCTTCCCTAGCTTTTCGATCAAAAAACAGTTTTCGAAAAAAAAATTGCGCAAAAAATGCATTTTTTTCGTGAGAGTCACGATTTTGTTTTCACGATAGGCACGGTTGTGCTTTCGCGAGAGGCATGGCCGTGCCTCTTGGAAACGGAAAAACAAAACTTGTTTTTTGTTTTTTTTTCTTTCGCGAGAGGTATGGTTTTGCTTCCGCCAGAGGCACGGTTGTGCTTTCGCGAGGCACGGGCGTGCCTCTTTCGAAAAGGGAAAAAATGCGTTTTCTGTTTTTTTCTTTCACGAGAGGCACGGTTTTGTTTCCGCCAGAGGCACGGTTGTGCTTTCGCGAGAGGCACGGGCGTGCCTCTTTCGGGAAAGGAAAAAAATGCCTTTTCTGCTTTTTTTTTCTTTCGCGAGAGGCACGGTTTTGCTTCCGCCAGAGGCACGGTTGTGACTCGCGAGAGGCACGGGCGTGCCTCTTTCGAAAAGGGAAAAAATGCGGTTTCTGTTTTTTTCTTTCGCGAGAGGCACGGTTTTGCTTCAGCCAGAGACACGGTTGTGCTTTCGCGAGAGGCACGGGCGTGCCTCTTTCGGAAAAGGAAAAAAAACGTGTTTTCCGTTTTTTTTCTTTCGTGAGAGGCACGGTTTTGTTTCCATGAGAGGCATGGTTGTAATTTCGTCAGAGGCACGGACGTGCCTCTTTCGGAAAGAGAAAAAAACCCGTGTTACCGGTTCGGTTTTTTCGTCGGTTTTTTTCGTCCAGTTTTTTTGTTAAAAAAAAGTTCGTCAAACCTATCAACATGGGATCTAGTTTTGAAGATCTCGACGCGAGGAATCCAATGGCGAAAATGGTTCAAGATTTGGACGCACGATTTAAGAGATAAAACATTTTGAATAAACGGATCTACGAAAAAAGGGAAAACTCTGCGCCACTTATCGCAATCTGGGAAAGTTGAAGTGATCTTCGCAAGGAGTATTCCTTAATTAGTGATTTCGTCATAAGGGGCACAACTATGTATCGTTTCATGCGAGATCGAAATATGGTCTAGCGTGAAGGAGCGCCCACACAATCGCTAGTATTAGGCCAACCTAACTTCCTAGTTGGTTCATTTTTTTCTTCTATGTTTATTCATCCATTTGTTTTTTGTATTTTATAACTGTTTATATTTTTGAAAATACTCATTCATAAGAGAAATTAGTTTCACAAATTCAAAAAACCGTGTATATAGAAAATGTTAATATAGTTTAAATTTTTGTTAGCGTAATTTTATTCAAAATTTTGATAGCTTTAAAAAAATTATTGTGACATTTAAAACATGCTCACTGTTTCAAATAATATAGGTAACATTTTCAGAAAATGTTTATGCAATGTAAAACAAATGACATTGACTGCAAAAAGAAATTGACCATTAAAAATGTGCATTACATTTTAAAATTGTTCATGGGATTCAAAAAATATGTTTGTGACATTTTACAAAAATGCTTATATATCATAAAACATTGTACATGTACTTTAAAGAAATATTTCAACCTGTGTTTGAAATCTTTAAAAACCATTCAAAACTGTTCAAAGCATGTGTTAGAAAAAAATTTAATCATGTATTTTAAAAATATTAAACCTATAATGTTTTGGATGTATATGAAAAAAATTAGACGTCAAAAAATATATTTAAAAAAATGATGATCATGTATTTGAAAATTGTTCAATGTGTATTAAAAAATGTTCCTGACATATAAAAAAACTAAAACGTGTATGAAAAAGTTTGACATGTGTTGCAAAATAAGAAAAGGGAAAAGAAACAAACTAGTGACACCAAAGAAAGAAACAAGAAAACCAACCAAAAAAAAGAAAAAGAAAAAAACAAATAAAAACCATAGAGAAACAGAAGGAAACCCAAAGAAATCAATGCAAAACAGTGAAAATGACAAATCAAATTTTTTTTGCATGGTAATATGTGTCTCATTTATATGATAAAGATCAAAGTACAAGTCACGTGAGGACCGACATGACAAAAATGAAAATATAGCAAAACATCTCTAAGTTTGACACCAACATCCATCACCTGCCTCCGACACCACCACAACAGTCACCGAAGAATAGAATGACGGATCACCTCCTCACCCGAGCTCGACGCGGCTCCATCGCTGATATGCAGCTTTGCGGACCTTCAAGGTGGCTCCCAAAAAATGAAGTCATTGCCGTTGTACGAATTAGACCGGGGCAACACCCCGAACACGCCATCGAACTTCAGATCTAACGCCCCACAATGACTAAGACGCCGAAGGAGAAAATCACACCTGCCATCCATCAACCACAAACCCAGCACATGTTCCGCCTTCCAAATATCGTCGATGCAGACCACAATATGCATCCGCTCCTGGACTACCTCCCGAACTCTGCGCCAATAGTTGAGCAGACGTTGTCGCAACGGCGGAGCCCGATGACACATATCCACCACAAGAATGCCGCCGCCGCCACACCATCCTTACTTGAAGAGACCGGATTCCAAATCCATCCCCAACAACTAGAAAACTCGCATGCAACTAGAGTACTGGGCCCGCCCAACACTATAGATGAGACGTATTAGGAATTAATACCGGCGATACCACACCTCATATTCCGCGCGTACCGCGGCGGATAACTAGGCATCGCGTACCCTCCTGCCACCGCACACAATCGATTTCTTTATTTTTTGTATCTTGTTAGTTTTGTTCATTTTTTTCTTACTATTTTCTTCTAAATTATTGAGTTCTTTATATTATTTTTAAAATTCAGGAACATTTTTTTCAAATTCATGAACAATTTTTTTACTTTCAAAAACACTCTTTGAAATCCTATAACATGTGTTCAATTTTGGGACAATTTAGACTTTGTGAATAATTTTTGAATTTACAAACACTTTTAGAATCGATGATCATTTTTTTAAATTGGAATCAATTTCGGAAATTCACAAATAATTTTTGAAATTTGGGAGACCATTTCAAATTCGCCAACCTTTCTTGAATTTTTGATCATTTTTTGACCCTGCAAACTTTTTTGAAATCAATGATTTATTTCGAAATTTGGAATATTTTCTAAATGCACGAAAATATTTTGAATTCATAAACATTTTTTCGACTCGACAAACTGTTTTTAAAATTCATGAACGTTTTTTTGATTCCATGAACATATTTTGGTTCCGTGAATGTTTTTTGAATTTCACGGACAGTTTTTAAATTGGAGAAGAACTTGGGACTTTTTTGAATTTCCGAACATTTTTAAGAAGAGCAAAAAAACAAAAATGGAAAAGATAAAGACAAAAAATTGGGACACCCTCCCGACAAGGGGTTGGCCCAGAGTGTGCGTTTGCTGGGGCAGATCTTACTTGCTGCGGTTTCTGAAAAAAAAAACAGTTCCTATTTGCATCTCCTTCAACCACTGTAAACGGGATGCTAATTTGGTAGCGCATTTTTTAGCTGAACACTTATTAGTCGAAATCTTTTATTTTTTGGGATGATACTCCCCCTGGTTTCTCGCCCCCTTTTGTAATTTAATATGTATCTCTGTTGGCTTCAAAATAAAGTGCGCCGAAAAGGCGTTCCCCTGAAAAAAAAGGTACCCGCGTGTTAGTTTATTTTTCTTCTCCGTTCTTTCATTTATTTTTTAGTTTATTTACATTTTCAAAAAGATTGAATACATATAATCCTAAACTTACTTACAATTTTAACACACTTAAAAAAATGATACTGTAATTTCTAAAATTGCTGATACCATTCATTTTTTAGTGACATATAAAAATTGTTCAAGCGTTTGACTTTTTTATACAATGTAAGAAAATGTCAGTGAATTAAAAAAATGTTTCAAACCATTAAAAAGTACATTAACATCCAAGCAAAAACATATCCTACGTGACTTCTTCTCGTTCTCCTCCCTAACCCCGGGCGGTGAAATCCCTATGGCTGCCGCTCCGGCGGCCGGTGGTGGGGAGGAAAATCCCGGTGCCTTCGCTCTGCTTATTAGTTTAGGCTATGATTTTTTTAGTCCTCGTAGGTGCGGTTCTCAGTCGGATGGCGATGCTTCTTCTTCGAGCTTGTCTTCCGGGTTTCGATCCTCCTTGAGTTCGTCCGTGTGGAAGTAGTCGACGGAGCTTCGACAAAGATTTCATGTCTCCTTGGGGCTATGAGGTCAGACTTTCTCATTATGTGGCGACATATGGTGTCAGGTGCTTAAGATCTATGTTAGGATTCAGCTACGACAGTTATGGCTCCAGAGCGCTAGCCCTTAGGGGCACGTGCACAAAGACTTCCCGACTCTAATTGATAAGGCCAAACTGTCCCCGATAGAGGAGGGGTGACAACGGCGCGTCGTTGGCTTATGTTGGCGGTAGTAGTGGTTATTCAGTTGTCTTGGAATCTCTCAATGTTTATTTTGTTATGTTTGAGACACTTTGTACTTCCGTTTAACTTTTATAAGATCTGATCTTTTTGGCAAAAAAGCGTGTTCAAATTCTAAAAAATGTTCACATATTTAACAAATATGTTTGCGACATTTTAACAAAATGTTTATATAATGTACAAAACCATTCATGTAGTTTAAAAATTATTTCAACATGCATTTGAGAAATGCTTGACACCTAGTTGCAATTATTTTCAAAATTATGAATTTCAAAAAAATGTTAATCATGCATTTGAAAAATGTTAAACGTGTACATAAATTTTTTTCTGATGTATATGAAAAATATACAGTGCGTATAAAAAATTAGACATCAAGAAATATATTTATAAAATATTAAACATGTATGAAAATTGTTCCTAATGTATAGTATTTTTTTAATCTGTGTGAAAATAGTGGACATGTGTTAAGAAAAAGAAATATAACTGAAGAAAGCCACTGAAAACCAAACCAAAGTAGGAAAGATAGAAACCCAAATAAAGAAATAAAAAGAATAAGTAAAAATAAAAAATGGAGGAAATCAGAGAAAAACTGAAGAGAACCAGAAGGAAACCAATGCAAACAGTGAAAACCCATTAAAGAAAGCCGCAGAGAAATAGAACTCAGGTCGCAGCTACAGTACTGGGCAGGCCCAGTATTGCTGTACCAGAGGCGAGACCGAGCGAACCGTCGCAGCTAAGGATGACAATTTTACCCATGGGGACAACTATCCGCGGATACTGTACCCGCATGGGCAGGGTACGGACACAATTATATACCCACGGATAGTGCTCATACCCTACCCGTTAAGGGCCTCTTTGGATTGAAGGATTTTCATAGGAATATTGGAGGATTCCAATCCATTGGATTTTTTCCTAAAGAAGCCCTTTGGATCAAAGGAACCACACCTCCAAAATTCCTACGGATGCATTCCTACACCTCAATCCTATAGGAATTTCAACATCCACTATAACCTCTTTTTTACACTGATTCGCGTAGGATCGAGGCACTTTTCCTGTGTTTTTCCTGTGTTCCATCCAAATGACCATTCTTGTAGTTTTCCTCTATTTTGTAATCCTCTGTTTTGCACCTACAATCCCGTCAAATTCCTGTGTTTTTTGAATTCCTTTGTGTTTCTAATCCTGTGATCCAAAGAAGCCCTAAGTCATGGGTACGGCATGGGTATAGCCTTTTACCTATGGATATACGCATACCCTACCCGTTTATACTGACATGTGAACTTTCTTCATAATTCACAAGTGTACCTATGTTAAAGTTATGTCGTGGGCTTCTGAACCTATGTTAAAGTTCTCACCAGTTGTCAATTTGAATTAAGATAATTTTCATGTACTCATCTATCTGTTATTGAGTTGAAATCTGTTTAACTCTCATGTACTTCCGTTTAACGTAAAATTGCAATCATTTGTGTATTTTTCGATCTACCTGTCGGGTACCCAATGGGTATGGGTACCTGTCGGGTATGGGTACGGTTAAAGTTTCATACCCATGGATACGAGTATGGGTAGAATTTTGTATGCATTGGTTACATAAATATGGGTATGGTATTGCTCTACCCACCCCATACTCTATCCATTGCCATCCTTAGTCACAACAGACTCCTTTGACATATAATTTTCATAGAATTCCTATTTACTGTTAAAAAAGGGATTTTCATAGAATTTTGAGGGTTAGTTTCTTGTTTTTTATGGATCCTTGCGTTTTCTCTTTGTTGATGTTTGATTCATAGACTGAATTCTATAGAAATTTTCCTACGGACTTCTTTGTGCTATTACATTACATCGGAATTTTAGCATCCACTCAAAAATCCGAGTCAAACATTTGTTTTTTCTGCAATGCAATCAAACATATCAAAATCTTGTAGGATTGATATAAGCATTGGGATATCAATCCTATGTTTTTCTTGTTGCCCTCGTTTTCAGAATCCTGCGAATCAAAAAGACCCTAAAAGTTTGGTCAACACAAAACTTCTGAGCAAATACTCAAACTGAACTTTCTCTGCCCCAAATAAAATACAAAGCTTGCTCGGAAATACTGGAGCGGAACCTTCTTCGCCCCCAAATAAAATCAGAAAAATGCCAAGTTTATTTATTTTTGGTGGGAAAAGATGCCTGGTTTGTTGAGCGGTGCAGGGGGGGGGGGGGGGGGGGGGGGGGGGGGGGGATGAAAAGGACCAAGACCGTACATTAACTTCTCATCCGGCATTCCCGTTTCCTTCTTGCAAAAGGTGTCAGTGCGCCATCTACGTCGGGAACTCGTCAAGCAATGATGAACAATCACATTGATCGTTTTCGAACGAGCAGGTCCTTGGCGCAACAAAGGGAATAAACATGACAGGAGTACTACTTAACACCAAAGTTCCAATCGGTGGCAGGCTGGCAGCTATATAATTTGTCCCATAAAATTTCGAAATTCAAATAGTCTACTTACTCCAGGGTGGTTCTGGCGAAGGCTGGCTACTATACAATGCGATTTTGAAACAGCCGCAAAACAAACAATGATATCCCCACCTGCAGTTTCATCAAAATGTTTTTATGGGACAAGCAGGCTAACCGACACCTCGTTCGTCAATGTAATTAGCCAAGATTAATGCACGTAAAAAATTAAGTTGCTGAACCTGTTACGTGGTTCGGTTCGGCTGTCGGTTTCATTCTATTTCCAAGATATACAAACGGCAAGCAAATTCATCATTATGCTATACTCCTATATGACAGGTCAATTTAAGCGTGCAACTAGTCGTGTGTGTAACTTAGCTAAACTAGTAAAAGAGCCCGTGCGTTGCAACGGGACTGAAAAAAATACACGCTCTTAACCCAATAACCACGACTCGAGACCTTGATACGTAGATGTCCTTTATTTTAAAATGGCATCACATTTGTGTTTCCGACGGTGGTCTCAATGCTCACACAACGAAAGCGCATTTGAATATGGTCAGTCCTAAGGCGTCTCTCTCACACACATACACACACACACACGTGCGCTCGCACGCACACAATCGCTGAGAATAAGATGAGAAAAATGTTGTTTTTTCCCGCGAGGTTTTTCAGAGTTGTGCATGCGTGGTTATCAATGTTTTTTCCCTCTCAATCTGGTTTTAATGTGTGTTTATTTACAATTTGGATCGCCGCCAGTGCGGAAAAAAACAGACTGCACTATAGATTAAGTTTGCATCCAAATTAATAGTTTAGAAATATTTAACAGCTAAAAGTAACAACATATTTGGATTCTACACATTTTTCTAATCAAATTTCATATAAAATCGGAGTTACGATTTAAAAGATATGGACAATTTTGTTTTAGATAAACTGCGGATTGATTAGCCGAAAGGTCAGGGGATTTTCTGTTAAAACACAAAAAAACGATTCGTTTGATTTAAATATGGACGGCGGGTTGATTACCTAAAATTTCAGGGGGGTTTCCGAGAAAACTAAAAAAACGGTTCGGTATGACTTAAAAGATGGATTGCGGGTTGATTTCAACAAATTGCAAGGACTTTTTGACAAATAAGGGTGACGGACGACAGAAACCCACCGTGCTTTATTATTAGGTAGAGATTGGAAATGCTGTTTTGTCCCGCTATGTCCGCTTAAGATTCTCTAATGCCCGCCACATGATCTCCCATTGTATCTCCGTTTTCTTTTCAATCGTGAAGCGTGCAACGGCCGCCGGGCACCAGCATCTTTCAATTTTTTTTTTAAATATCATCTTTCAATTATCTGGTAAACGAGTAACCTAACTATTTCCTTTACGACTTTGCACCAATGCATGGCCATCGTGCACTCGTGCTAGGTACACCACTTAGTTCGGCTTGAACAAAGCTCAAACTCAAGTTTTTTTTTTCATGAAACGTAGGTCGGGAGGATCCAACTTGGTGCTACACAAATATAGATAGAACAAGCAAAGTCTACTCATATGAAAGCACAGCGTATATCTCCAAGGGCAGCTCAGCTCAGCTTGATAAAATTTCCAAAATCATATGTTCAAGAGCAATACTTTTGACGGCACGGCATGATACATATGTCAGACGAAGTGTGATTTTGGCACACACGACAGACGAAGGAGGTGCATGGTAGTACTAACCGTTAGCGAACCGGCCGGAGTCCATGGAGCAAGTACGGTTGGTCCGCCGTGCAGCTCTGTGGACAAGTGGCGCTGGATTTAAATAGCAAGCGTACTACGTGCGTAAGTACGAGACTGACCGGCAACCAAACCACCAAGTGAGATCCATTTATATAACACGCCGCGTCGCTTCCGGCTACATGTGTACCATCCTTCAGTCCAAGTTACTACAGAGCCACCACACCAGTGCACTACGGTCGATCGGCAGCCGGGTCGGTCTCAGGCTCCGGAGACAAACCAGTCACACACACAGAGAGCGATGCCTCCGAGCGCCGGCGAGGTGGCGCGGCCGCAGAGCCCACTCCGCGCCATGATGCCGCAGAGCCCGCTCCGGATCAAGCAGGGCGGCAAGTTCTACGAGCGGCTGCTCACCAAGGAGAGCTCGGGGGCCAACCCGTCGTTCCGGTACTACGGGTCCGAGCCGGGCTCGGTGCCGTTCGTCTGGGAGTCGGAGCCCGGCACGCCCAGGGACGCCTCGCGGATGGTCGGCGGCGCGCTCCCGGCCATCACCCCGCCCCCGTCCTACCTGCTCCGCCACCACGGCGGCGTCAACGTGTCCCGTCGCGGCACGGCCAAGGGCAAGAAGAAGCAGTACAGGTTCAAGCGGACGATCAAGGTCGGCTTCATCACCGACATGTTCCGCAGGCTCAGCGTCGGCAAGGCGTGCTGGTGGCGGCCGGGGCCGTCGCCGGCCCAGGTGTCGTCGTCCAGCCGGTAGCTCGTGGCGTCGGAGAAGGCGCCTGAGCAGCATCAGCACGGACGCCACGACGACCAGGTTCCCGCGGCGAAGAGCAGCGCCGTGGTGTGCTCCGGGCCGCGTCAGATGAGCCCGTGCTGGATGCTGCCGTTTCGCGGCACGGGCAACCGGAACCGCGACTGCGACTAGGCGTAGATCGGTCTCGGCATGTCAGGTGCGGCGGAGCCATCAAAGGGGATTAAACACACGACATAACTGCGGTTTGTTAGTATTACTACTACTTTTGTTTGTTGTATGATGATTGTGAAAGGTGTCAATAGAATATGAGTTCTGCAGACTTGTTTACCGTTGTGTCATCAGCAGGCCGACCGACTGTTGTTGCCTAGTCTTAGCGAACTTATCATTACTGGGTTAATTGTGTTTGGAACTAGTAAGAGTTTGCTTATAATTATGCACGAGTGACGTTTTTAAAGGAGAAGATCCAATTTAATCAGGTGCCGTTTGGTTCAATTTTGTTCCCGCACTCCTCCACTGAAAACGTGCAATCACGCTCTCCCGTCCAAATCATCTAATTAAATAATCCCCGTTCCGTAATCCTTTTCTACGACAAGAATTGTGGAACAGAGGGAGTACTTAGGAATAATAGTCCGAAGTACTCCCTCCGTCCCATAATATAAAAGTGTTTTTGACACTGTCCAAAACACAGAGTAACTTAAACTAGTAACATTCATATGTTAATAGTCAATATTACTACTGTCTTCATAGTGATCCACAAAAAAAAAGGGGTTTGCTTCGGTGAACATGAAAAAAAAGTTGCTTTTCTTTCATACAATATATTTTTAAAAATACCGAACCCAGTAGTTGGATAATAGTTACCATTTTTTATGTTTACGAGCAAAAGTTCTAGCGCATGAAAGTCAAACTATAGGTTATATGTTGTAAAACTCAGATTAATTAATAAATTCAGATTATAACTAGATAAACGCCAAGGACCAACTACAAGATTTTCTTTGACATGTAAATTGTAATCAATTCTTTGCGCCTATGTCAGTCCAATCTTGCTAGCTATTTAAAATGGAAGCTTTCAGTTGATTCGTTGCATCGTATTAATCAATACTACATGTGAACAAGTTAATTCTAGATTTCCACAATTTTAGCCCCCCCCCCCCCCCCAATGCTTTAAGATGGCACCATTCTCACATGGTTCAACACAAAGATCATTGAATTTCGTACTCACCATCTAATTACACACATATAATCATTGTAATCACAGAGCAAATAGCCAAATGTGTGGAATTCCAGCAATGTTAACTAAACAAGCCAACAAGCACATTCAAAAATCAAAGAGAATGGTGACTTTCTCTCCACAATCCAAACTGGATCTCCTCTCCAAGTGAATATTAAAGATCACCCAACTAGAATGTAGTGGAGGAGCGAGGAAACAAAGATCTTGGAGGCCAAATGAGTTAAACTTTGGATAACAGGGGCGAAATAATTATACTAATACATTTTCATTTTCTAAAACCTAAGAGGTTAAGTGCATAAAACAACACATATATGCACACATGTGGATCATGGGGGAACATGGATCCTGCTAGTCCCTGCCTATGCCACAAGTGATATGTCATCAACAATTTGATGTGGAGACTTAATAGAACAAAGTGATGTCTGCTAGAACTACGTCGGTATCTCCCCAAAGAGGAAGGGATGATGCAGCACATCAATGGTAGATATTTCCCTCAGTGATGAGACCAAGGTTATCGAACCAGTAGGAGAACCACGCAACACAACATAAACAACCCATGCACACAAATAACAAATACTCGCAACCCAACGTGTTAAAGGGACTGTCCATCCCTTTCGGGTAACGGCGCCAGAAATTGGCGAGGAGACGGGATAAAGTTATAATAGATAGGATAAATGGAGCGCACATAAAATAAAGTGTAGCAAGGTATTTTTGGTTTCATAGAACTGAAAATAAAAGCAAAGGAAAATAGATCGCAAAGGCAAATATATTAAAGAAGAGACCCGGGGGCCGTAGGTTTCACTAGTGGCTTCTCTCGAGAAAAATAGCAAACGGTGGGAAAACAATTACTGTTGGGAAAATTGATATAACTTCAAATAATCATGATGATATCCAGGCAATGATCATTATGTAGGCATCACGTCCAAGATTAGTGGACCGACTTCTGCCTGCATCTACTACTATTACTCCACACATCGACCGCTATCCAGCATGCATCTAGTGTATTAAGTTCATGGAAAAACGGAGTAATGCAATACGAACGGTGACATGATGTAGACAAGATCTATTTATGTAGAAATAGACCCCATCTTGTTATCCTTAATAGTAACGATACATACGTGTCGTTTCCCCTTCTGTCACTGGGATCAAGCACCGTAAGATCGAACCCATCACAAAGCACCTCTTCCCGTTGCAAGATAAATAGATCAAGTTGGCCAAACAAAACCCAATATCGGAGAAGAAATACGAGGCTATAATCAATCATGCATATAAGAGATCAAAGAAGACTCAAATAACTTTCATGGATAAAAACATAGATCTGATCATAAACTCAAAGTTCATCGGATCCCAATAAACACACCGCAAAAAGACTTACATCATATGGATCTCCAAGAGACCATTGTATTGAGAATCAAGAGAGAGAGAGAGAGAGAGAGAGAGAGAGAGAGAGAGAAAGGAAGCCATATAGCTACTAACTACGAACTCGTAGGTCTACAAAGAACTACTCACGCATCATCGGAGAGGCACCAATGGACATGATGAACCCCTCCGTGATGGTGTCTTGATTGGATATGGTGTTTCTGGAACTTGCAGCAGCTGGAATTGATTTTCGTCGACTCCCCTAGGGTTTCTGGAATATTGGGGTATTTCTAGAGTAAAGAGGCGGTGTGGGAGGCCACCGAGGTGGGCACAATCCACCTGGGCGTGCCTGGGCCCCCAGGCGCGCCCTTTTGGGTTGTGCTCCCCTCGGATCACCCCTCTGGTACTTTTTTGGCCCACATGGTGTCTTCTGGTCCAGAAAAAATCCACAAAAAGTTTCGTCGCGTTTGGACTCCGTTTGGTATTGATTTCCTGCGATGTAAAAAACAAACAGAAAATAACAACTGGCACTGGGCACTATGTCAATAGATTAGTACCAAAAAATGATATAAAATGATTGTAAAACATCCAAGAATGATAGTATAAGAGCATGTAACAATCAAAAATTATAGATATGCTGGAAACGTATCAGCATCCCCAAGCTTAATTCCTGCTCGTCCTCGAGTAGGTAAATGATAAAACAGAATTTTTGATGTGGAATGTTGCCTAACATGTTCATCACATAATATTTTCTTTGTAGCATGAACATTTGGAGTTTTATATGGTTCAAAGCAATAGTCTAGTTTTGATATGAAGATTTTAATACTCAAGCATATCAACAAGCAACCATGTCTTTCAAAATATCAACACTAAAGCAAGTCATCCCTAGCCCATTATGCTCAATCATTGATCCATTCATTAAACACACTCGAATATTAGCTACACCCAATGCTCAAATACGATCATAGTGCCTCTTAGTTGGTGCTTTATAAGAGAAGATGGAGACTCAAATTCAAAATAAAAATTGCATAAAGTAAAAGAAAGGCCCTTGAAGTGGGGATTTGTAGAGGTGCCAGAGATCAAAGCAAAAATTGAGAGATAAAAACATTTTGGGAGGCATACTTTTCCCACCAATGAAAATGACTTAGAGTTCCCAATACTTTCCGTGCTAGATACATCATAGGCGGTTCCCAGACAGAAAATAAAGTTTATTCCTTTTTCCACCATACTTTCACTTTCCATGGCTAACCGTATCCACGGGTGTCCTCCATACCAACACTTTTCAAGGATTTTATTATTTAACAACATAAAGTAAATTCATTTTTCATTTAATGACTGGTCATCCCTAATGCCTTTGTCGCACTATCGTGCAATGACAAGTGAATAAACACTCATCGTGAGAATAACACATCTAGCATGGAAAACACTGGCCACCCCTCACCATCTCGCGAGCGGTACGAGCACACAAAAGAGAATTTAATTTTGAAAATTAGAGATGGCACATGCAAATTTGCTTCGAACGACACGGAAAATACCACATATAGGTAGGTATAGTGGACTCATATGGCAAAACTGGTTTAAAGGGTTTTAGATGCACAAGTAGTGATCATACTTAGTGCAAAATGAAGGCTAGCAAAAAGATTGAGAAGCACCCAACCAAAAAAGAAAAATCTCATACCCGAGCATTAAGCATAAGTAACACCAAATAATGCACCACAAGTAGGATGTAATTTCATTGCATAACTATTGACTTTCATGCTTGCATAGGGAATCACAAACCTTAACACCAATATTCTTACTAAAGCATAATTACTCATCAACATGACTCACATATCAAATCATCATATCTCAAAACCATTACTAAGAACCAAGTTTATTTTGTCCGATGATCTTCATGAAAGTTTTTATTATATCCTCCTTGGATATCTATCTCTTTGGGACTATTTTCATATGTTGCTTTTAATAAGCTCAAATAAATTTAAGTGAAGAACATGAGCATAATATTTCTTTCTCTCAAAATAATCTAAGTGAAGCAAGAGAGAATTTCTAAAAGAATACTAAATCTCAGATAAATCTAAGTGAAGCATGAGAGCATTTCTTAAAAAATAACAAAGCACACCGTGATAAAAAAGATATAAGTGAAGCACTAGAACAATTCCAAGGCTCTAAAAATTTAAGTGAAGCATATGAGCAAGCATAGCATAATATTTGGCTCTCTCAAAAAGGTGCTCCAGCAAGGATTCAAGACTTAAAACACAAAGCAAACAAGCAAAGACTCATATCACACAAGACGCTCCAAGCAAAACTCGTAATATGTGACGAATAAAATTATAGCTCCAAGTAAAATACCGATGCTTGTTAGAAGAAAGAGGGGATGCCACTCGGGGGAATCCCCAAGCTTAGTTGCTTGCTACTTCTTGAATATTATCTTGGGGTGCCTCGGGCATCCCCAAGCTTAGCCTTTTGCTAATACTTATTCCTTCATCCATCGTAAGATCACCCAAAACTTGAAAACTTCAATCACACAAAACTCAACAAAACCTTCGTGAGATCCGTTAGTATAAGAAAGCAAACCACTACTATAAGTACTGTTGTAAACCCATTCATATTTTACTTTTGCATTATATCTACTGCATTCCAACTTTTCTACAACAAAAACTCTTTAAAGATAACCATAGAATCATCAAAACAAGCACACAACGCAAAGAAAACAGAATCTGTCAAAAACAGAACAATCTGTAGCAATCTGACTACTTCGAATACTTATGTAACTCCAAAAATTCTAAAAAATTAGGATGACTTGACCAATTTGTTTATTAATCTTCTTCAAAATGAATCAACTCAAAAGCACTCTTGTGATAAAAATGAAAAATATATTTGTTAGCGCACAGGTTTCTGTTTTTCAGCAAGATCAAATCAACTCCCACCCAAATCATCCCAAAGGCCTTGCTTGGCACAAACATTAATTTAAACCACAAAAACACATCTAATCAGAGGCATAATTGTGTATTTTATTGAAAACAGCAAGAAAACCAAAAAGCAAAAAAAATACAAGTTGGGTTGCCTCCCATCTAATCAGAAGCATAACGCGTAGGATCTAAGTTTTGTCATCTTTAGCCCTGTTTTCCTTGGAGGTATTTATGTCAGGGTTTTTTGCAAATAAAACATAAAACACATTATCCATGGAAACTTTTATCATAACCCTTTTGATTTCTGGCAGTAATCCAAGAATAGTGTTGATTAACATCATTGAAAACTTGTTGGATCATGTCTAAAATGGGACTTTCTTTTTAAGATTCTCATCAAAGATTTGGTTATCTCCAAGCAAATGTCTCAACACATAATCACTATTATAAAGAATTTCATCAATCACGGGTTATTCACGATTCATGCCATAAAAATCAAAGATTTCTCTAGCTTTCCGTATTATGTAGTCAAATTCATTCATCAGAACAAGAATGGCTAACTTTTAGCTTTAGGATTCTTTATAACGGGCAACTCATAGAAAATCTTTGCAAGGTAGGATGAGTACGGATAAATTTAGTTTCAAGTTTCAGAACTAGTGCCATAATAGCTTCCGCATAAGATTTAGTCCTTTTAAGTATAGGAATATCATCAAGACTTAATTTTCCGACACAATTGAAAAATTGTTGAATATGTTCTTTTCCCATAAAATTCCCTTGCCCCAAGACAAAAGTTTTGGCATCCAGATTACCCGTACGCTCCATTTTAGGAATTAGGCCATCATCTGTTTCTGCCATACCAAAATCACCCATGGTGACTTCACAACAGGATTGCACTCAAGAATAGATCTGGCGAGAAAACGGCAAATGAAAAAGAGGGCGAATAAAACAGAAAATTTTTGTGAAGTGGGGGAGAGGAAAACAAGAGGCAAATGACAAATAATGTAAATTGCGAGGAGATGAGGTTTGTGATTAGGAACCTGGTTGATGTTGATGATGTCTCCCCGGCAACAGCGCCAGAAAGCACGTTGACGGGAGACTATCTTGACGTGATCCAACCCGACAACGGCGCCAGAAATTCCTTTTGATGTCTACTAGAACTACGTCGGTATTTCCCCAAAGAGGAAGGGATGTTGCAGCACAACAACGGTAGGTATCTCCCTCAGTGATGAGACCAAGGTTATCGAACCAGTAGGAGAACCACACAACACAACGTAAACAACCCCTGCACACAAATAACAAATACTCGCAACCTGACTTGTTAAAGGGGTTGTCAATCCCTTTCGGGTAATGGCGCCAGAAATTGGCAAGGAGACGGGATAAAGTTGTAATAGATAGGATAAATGGAGCGCAAATAAAATAAAGTGCAGTAAGGTATTTTTGTATTTTTGGTTTAACAGAACTGAAAATAAAAGCAAAGGAAAATAGATCACAAAGGCAAATATATTAAAGAAGAGACCCGAGGGCCGTAGGTTTCACTAGTGGCTTCTCTCGAGAAAAATAGCAAACGGTGGGAAAACAATTACTATTGGGAAATTGGTAGAACTTCAAATAATCATGACGATATCCAAGCAATGATCATTATATAGGCATCACGTCCAAGATTAATAGACCGACTCCTGCTTGCATCTACTACTATTACTCCACACATCGACCACTATCCAGCATGCATCTAGTGTATTAAGTTCATGGAAAAATGAAGTAATGAAATAAGAACGGTGACATGATGTAGACAAGATCTATTTATGTAGAAATAGACCCCATCTTGTTATCCTTAATAGCAACAATACCTACGTGTCGTTTCCCCTTCTGTCATTGGGATCAAGCACCGTAAGATCGAACCCATCACAAAGCACCTCTTCCCATTGCAAGATAAATAGATCAAGTTGGCCAAGCAAAACCCAAATATCGGAGAACAAATATGAGGCTATAATCAATCATGCATATAAGAGATCAAAGAAGACTCAAATAACTTTCATGGATAAAAAACATAGATATGATCATAAACTCAAAGTTCATCGGATCCCAACAAACACGCCGCAAAAAGACTTACATCATATGGATCTCCAAGAGACCATTGTATTGAGAATCAAGAGAGAGAGAGAGAGAGAGAGAGAGAGAGAGAGGAAGCCATCTAGGTACTAATTATGGACCCGTAGGTCTACAAAGAACTACTCACGCATCATCGAAGAGGCACTAATGGACATGATGGACCCCTCCGTGATGGTGTCTAGATTGGATCTAGTGTTTCTGGAATGTGCGGTGGCTGGAATTGATTTTCGTCGACTCCCCTAGGGTTTCTGGAATATTGGAGTATTTATAGAGTAAAGAGGCGGTGCGGGAGGCCACCGAGCTGGGCACAACCCACCTGGGCGTGCCTGGGCCCCCAGGCGTGCCCTGGTGGGTTGTGGTGCCCTCAGAGCACCCCTCTGGTACTTTCTTGGCCCATAAAGTGTCTTCTGGTCTAGAAAAAATCAACAAAAAGTTCCGCTGCGTTTGGACTCCATTTGGTATTGATTTCCTGCGATGTAAAAAACAAGCAGAAAATAGCAACTGGCACTAGGCACTATGTCAATAGGTTAGTACCAAAAAAGATATAAAATAATTATAAAATGATTGTAAAACATCCAGAAATGATAGTATAACAGCATGGAACAATAAAAATTATAGATACGTTGGAGACGTATCACAAAGCACAATGTTCACCTGCATATGTCAATCAAAAATACAAATAAATGCATAGCCATGCATATGATTAATACAATTGAATGACATAACCAAGAAATATCTCACCCCTAAGTCCTTTCTTCATCAACCTATGCATCAAGCAGTGCACACATCCTTATTTACTATAAAGCATGTAATTCTTACTACAAGTAAAAAAGGTAAACATTAAATGCCAAAACAACCACACAAAAGATTAAATGTTACAAAAAATGCATCCCAAATCCTATTGCTAGACTGCCAACCATATCGGGTGAACATATCAAAGCTACCATCTCCAAGTGCATATGTTCAACCGATATGGTAGGCGGTCTATCAATCAGATTAATGATACACTATATTGTGCCATTATTGCATGTCCACGTAAGGCATGTCAGCCATGAGTTAAAAGGAATACATTTTTTTGCTCTATATTCCATTTTTAGTAAAATAAAAAGTGAAATATAACACACACATATACCACCACCGCATGTAGACACTCACATACCGCCAATTGAAATGTCGTGTGGTTTTAAGAATGACAAAGTCACCACTCATGGCTGGCTACAAGAAAACAAAAAGGGAATTTGATATAGCATTGTGGATAAGATAGAAATTATGAAGGTACGTACATAGAAATGGCAAGGGACTTCGAAGTGCAAGACATACATTAAGGTTATGTTTTATAGCAGTGGAAGGGCTATCATTGATGGGTGAGCTCTACAGTCGTCTGCAATGACTTATGTCGACGACTTACCAAATGCACACAAGAAATCATCAAATTTATGCATTACTTTCTACTATCTCAGGCGGGTCATTTCTAACCCGTTCGCAATGTGTCATCACATATGTGCTCCATTTCACCCATCAATAGTGGCTACACACAACAAATGGGTTTTCACCCTAAGCCTATTGCAAAAAAAAAATTCATATGCCCTGTCTGAGATAGTCTTGATTATTAACGGGAAAATACATCCATATGTGATGTGTGATCATTCATACACCATTATATATTAGTGATTGCAAAATTTGTCCTTTTATTGTTTTTTGTTAGTTTGATGCGTTGTATTTTGATCTAAAATTTGTGGTATGCTAGATTGTATTACAATCTACATATACAATAAAAGTTTTTTTACTATTTATTGGTAGCTCTACGAAGCATTGGTAATGTGGTAGAACCCCAAGGCAAACTTAGTAGCCTTACAACTACTCTCATAGTGAACAAACATCCATCCTCATGTCGCCTCCCATGTGGCTTAGGCAGAGCCGTAATCCTGTTGCTACCCTTCCCCCTTCCCCCTTATCCTCCGCTTGCTCATCACTATCGAATGTTGTCACGGGGCTAATACTATGCAACGTAAGGCGATGGCGAGGTTGTCTCGGCTCGCGATGGCGTGGGCGGTGTTTCAGGCAAAGGGCGGTGACCCTTGTCTCGCGGCAATGGTGACCCTTGTAGACGTTGGTGCATCATGGTGGTGGGCCCTGACTTTTACCATGGAGGCACTCGGTGTGGGTTCTCTGGGCGCATTGGGGGTCCTCCGGATCTTGATACATGACAACATTCTAGCAGGTTCTTCAACTCCTCTTGGATGGGCGACACGTGTAGGGGGTTCAATGTGGTAGTGGTGGACGACATGGTAGTTGGATCTGACCCTACAAACGAAGGTTTGTTGTAGCTTATTTTGTCACACCCTTTAGGTGTGGGCGGTAGTGATGATCTAGTACCCCTAGACCTGGCATGGCAAATGCAACTTGGTGGCGGGTTTTGGGTTCTTTCGACCTTTGTGGGGGAGTGGGATCCTTTCCTTCCTTAGAATAATGGCCTGCTCCAGCTGCGGTTGGTGCCGGTTATTGCAACACATGTGGGTGTTGTTTTATCGCCTGGGACATCCGTCTTGCATCCCACTCTCCTTGGCTTTGAGGGAAACCTTCAACCCATTGAGTGGGCGATGATGGTGCTATTCATTGCTCCTCTCTCGAAGGCATCGTCTTGGAGCCAATGTGGATGGCAAAATCGGTCGTGGCTCATTTTTTGTGGTTATGAGGGCAACCGCTCTTCTTTCGGTGGTGCTATTTTGGCAACAATAATGGTTGCGAGATGAGCTTGGTTGCAACATGGCTTTGGTAGTGGGCTCTTTCTAGAGTATCCGACATGTTTCCTCTTTTGTCTCGTGTCGTCGTGAAGTCATAGCTACCTTGGAGGAACCTAGGCGGTGGCTATGACAAATGATTGGTGGTGTCCGTGAAGGTCTTAGTCCATGCGAGCCCTACATAGTTCTTCTGGAGATGTTCATCGTCAAAGTCAAAACTATCTTGTCCCTGCTATTAAGGGCTGATTGTTTTTCATGGGTTGATTCAAGCTTCGTGTAGCTATTGCATCTAGGGCTTCATTGGTGGTTGTTCACGGTGAAGTTGGAGTAATTGAATCGAGAAGGACTGACGACGATGACACATGTAGGCAACCTTGGCGTTGGTCCTCTTCTTGGCAGCATTTGTAATTTTTATTGTTGATAGCCAACTCCATAGATGGTGATCCATGTGGTCATGTTTTTGTGATGGTAGTTATGGGTATTTGTAAAGCTTTTTGCTCAGTATTCAGTAGATTGGGTAGTTATATTCTTTAAGTGCCTTTGTTTTTGTAGAAAAAAACTTCTCTATAGAGTTGAAGGTACATAAATCAAACCCTAACGACATCGGGAAGAGAAGAAAGTGTGTCCATAAACTGTTAAATGAAGACGCATCACATATATAATGCTCCTTCCGTCTCTGAAAATAAGGCGTATAAATTTTGTTCGAAATCGAACGGTGCAAAGTTCTATCAAGTTTGTAGGAGAAAAAACCAAGAACTCCGATACCTAATTAATATAATTAAATACACAATAAACACACTTTCATATCCTATATACCGAAATAGTTCATCTCCACAATGAAAAGTGCAAATGGAGGATGGGGGCATTGGTGCACTTTACAAAAAAACATATTTCAAAATTACAAAAAAAAAGAAAACTGTACATACACAAATACATATATAACACGTTCACAAAACATTTCATAACAATATACTTTCATACGTGCCATAGCTAAAAAAAGAAATACATACATGGAAATGGGCCATTTTCTTTTTGTTGTTGGGCTGAAACTTATTTTTTTCCAGCTTGCAAATCAGAATATTTTTGAGCAAAATTTTATAGACCCACCGCAAATATGTATAAGTTTTCACAGTTTTTTTCCAATAAAAGTCTTCCGATGCCCCTGTCCACACAAACTTTTCACTCATCCCCACTACCACTTATCTTAACATGCACACATGCCACATCATCAGAGACCCACCACAACATGCGTGAGATTTTTTTAGTTGTTTCCCACTAATTCTATTTATTTATTTCAATATGCACATGTAAGCCATTCACACATGTCACCTCATCAAAGTTCATTATAGTGTACCACCTATATTCAATAAATATTTCACAACTATGCGATAATCCAATACAATATATAATATGCATCTTTAGTCTTTCTATATACATTATTGATCCAAAGGTTTCATACGACCAAATCTATTAAAAGATAATGGTTTTTCTGCACCCCAGCTCGATGCACTCATGCTACACCCACGCAAGAAAGCATATCAAAACATTTCGACAAAATCTGAAACTTTGAGGGAATGATAACCAACAAATGTTAGGGATGCTTGCAAAGTTTGGTGGTTGAATGGCATCTGAGGAGCTCTATACAAAAAAAACTCAAAATGTGTGTGCACTGTTTGACCAAAATTTGTAATCTTGTTTTTCTTTTGTACAGAGCTTCTCGGATGTCATTTGACCACCAAACTTTGCAATCATCTCTAACATTTGTTGATGATCATTCTCACAAACACTAGTAGAAAACAGGGCTTTGGTTCAGGCCGGGCCAGTCCATTAGTCCCGGTTAAGCCCAAAACTGGGACCCATGGGGGCATAGGTCCGGTTCATGAGGCCAGGGGGCCGGCCGGGCCATCGTGGGGCCTCGAACCAGGACCAATGTGTCTCTCTCCTGGCCCACCACCATTGGCCCCGGTTGGTGGCTTGAACCGGAACCAAAGGGTGTCCTTTAGTCCTGGTTCCAGCCACGAACCGGGACAAATGATGTGCCTATATATACCCCCTCGCCGGCGAGCAGAGCACTCCACACTGCTCTGTTTTTTTTTTGGCCGGCGAGGGAAGGGCTTTGTGGTGCTCTAGCTCACCTCCTATGCACATGAGGTGTTCGATGAAATGCCCGAGCCACACTACTTAAGCTTTCTCCTCTCCAAGCTTGACCTCCAAGCTCCATTTTCCTTAATATTTGTCTAGGTTTAGCGGTCTGTCACGTCCCGTCCCCGTCTTCACCGCCATCGATCGCCCTCGCCGATCTCGTCGCCGGCACCACCATGGTGAGCCTCTTCTTATCTTCTTTCTGAAAGGAAAAAAATTCTTACTTGCATGTTTAGATAGATACTCGTATAATTTTCTTACTTTTATTATTGCTTCTTATTATATAGTGCGATGGTTTTGGTATCCACCCCCGTCGGCCCTCGTCCTGTCTATTATTTGGATGTGGTATATATTATCTTTTATAACTATTTGGTTCATTTATTGTTTTTGACACTTATGCCGACCAACGTGACATAGATTTTATTTATCTAGGAGGCATGTGAACCGGAAATTCCAACCGACCCTATTGTCGAGAGCTTAAATTTAGTTGAAGAAGAAAACAATTACTTGAAGGAAAAAATTAAAAAAATTGAGGAGGAGAAGATGATATTGGAGTTGCATGTTGCGGATGTCGTTGATGATCACAAGATCAAGATGGATGCAATGCACTTGAAGATTAGAAAGATTGGAAAACATGTCATTCATATCGAGGCTTGGTATCATTATGCCGTTGGATCAATTGTTACCTTGGTTGTGTTTATGATCGCATTTGTTGTTGCATTCAAATGTTTTACATAGTTTCAATGTATGGTTTAATTAGATGATCTGAAGAGCTATATGTTGTTCAATGAGAACTATGTATGTACTTTGGTTTTAATGTGATGATGAACTTCTATTAATTTGGTCACTTATCTATTCATGATGTTCTGTAATGGTTTTTGACACACTTAATTATATATAATGCACACAGATGAACCGACAATGGATGTACGGTGATAGACACACCTCCGACTACATTAAGGGCATGCATAATTTTCTCGAAGTGGCTGAGGCAAACAAGCAGAATGGTTTTATGTGTTGTCCATGTCCTATATGTGGGAATACAAAGTCTTACTCTGACTTGAAAGCCCTTCACACCCACCTGCTTTATAAGGGTTTCATGCCACACTATAATGTTTGGACCAAGCACGGAGAAATAGGGGTTATGATGGAAGACAACAAAGAAGAAGAGGATGATGACAACTATGTGCCCCCCTGAATACGGTGATGCTGCAACGGGGGAAGCTGCTGAAGATCAAGAGGAACCAGACGATGTGTCCGATGATGATCTCCGACGGGTCATTGTTGATGCAAGTGAAGGAAATATGCCCTAGAGGCAATAATAAAGTTATTATTTATTTCCTTATATCATGATAAATGTTTATTATTCATGCTAGAACTGTATTAACCGGAAACATAATACATGTGTGAATACATAGACAAACATAGTGTCACTAGTATGCCTCTAGTTGACTAGCTCGTTTATCAAAGATGGTTATGTTTCCTAGCCATGGACAAAAGAGTTGTCATTTGATTAACGGGATCACATCATTAGGAGAATGATGTGATTGACTTGACCCATTCCGTTAGCTTAGCACTTGATCGTTTAGTATGTTTCTATTGCTTTCTTCATGACTTATACATGTTCCTATAACTATGAGATTATGCAACTCCCGTTTACCGGAGGAACACTTCGGGTGCTACCAAACGTCACAACATAACTGGGTGATTATAAAGGAGTACTACAGGTGTCTCCAAAGGTACATGTTGGGTTGGCGTATTTCGAGATTAGATTTTGTCACTCCGATTGTCGGAGAGGTATCTCTGGGCCCTCTCGGTAATGCACATCACTATAAGCCTTGCAAGCAATGTAGCTAATGAGTTAGTTACGGAATGATGCATTACATAACGAGTAAAGAGACTTGCTGGTAACGAGATTGAACTAGGTATTGGATACCGACGATCGAATTTTGGGCAAGTAACATACCGATGACAAAGGGAACAACGTATGTTGTTATGCGGTTTGACCGATGAAAGATCTTCGTAGAATATGTAGGAGCCAATATGAGCATCCAGGTTCCGCTATTGGTTATTGACCGAGAATAGTTCTAGGTCATGTCTACATAGTTCTCGAACCCGTAGGGTCCGCACGCTTAAGGTTTCAATGACAGTTTTATTATGAGTTTATGAGTTTTAATGTACCGAAGGAGTTCAGAGTCCCGGATGAGATCGGGGACATGACGAGGAGTCTCGAAATGGTCGAGACGTAAAGATCGATATATTGGACGACTATATTCTGAGTTCGGAAAGGTTCCGAGTGATTCGGGTATTTTTCGGAGTACCGGGGAGTTACGGGAATACGGGGAAGAGTATTGGGCCTTAATGGGCCTTAGTGGGAAGGAGCCAGGAGGTGGCGCACGCCCCTCCCAAGCCCAGTCCGAATTGGACAAAGGGTTTGGGGCGCGGCCCCCCTCTCCCTTCCTTCTCCACTTCCCTCCTTTCCCCCCTTCTCCTAGTTGGACTAGGAAAGAAGGAGTCCTACTCCCGGTGGGAGTAGGACTCCCCTTGGCGCGCCCTCCTCCTCCCTTGCTCCTTTATATACGGGGGCAGGGGGGCACCTCTAGACAACACACGTTGATCTATGGATCGTTCCTTAGCCGTGTGCGGTGCCCCCCTCCACCATATTCCACCTCGGTCATATCGTCGCGGAGTTTAGGCGAAGCCCTGCGCCGGTAGAGCATCATCATCGTCACCACGCCGTCGTGCTGATGGAACTCATCCCCGAAGCTTTGCTGGATCGGAGCCCGGGGATCGTCATCGAGCTGAACGTGTGCTGAACTCGGAGGTGCCGTACGTTCGGTGCTTGGATCGGTCGGATCGTGAAGACGTACGACTACATCAACCGCGTTATCATAACGCTTCCGCTTACGGTCTACGAGGGTATGTGGACAACACTCTCTCCTCTCGTTGCTATGCCATCACCACGATCTTGCGTGTATGTAGGAATTTTTTTGAAATTACTACGTTCCCCAACAGTGGCATCCGAGCCTAGGTTTTATGCGTTGATGTTATATGCACGAGTAGAACACAAGTGAGTTGTGGGCGATACAAGTCATACTGCTTACCAACATGTCATACTTTGGTTCGGCGGTATTGTGAGATGAAGCGGCTCGGACTGTCATTACGCGTACGCTTACGCGAGACTGGTTTCACCGTTACGAGCACTTGTGCTTAAAGGTGGCTGGCGGGTGTCTGTCTCTCTCACTTTAGCTGAATCGAGTGTGGCTATGCCCGGTCCTTGCGAAGGTTAAAACAACACTAACTTGACGAACTATCGTTGTGGTTTTGATGCGTAGGTAAGAACGGTTCTTGCTAAGCCCGTAGAAGCCACGTAAAATTTGCAACAACAAAGTAGAGGACGTCTAACTTGTTTTTGCAGGCATGTTGTGATGTGATATGGTCAAGACGTGATGCTATATTTTATTGTATGAGATGATCATGTTTTGTAACCGAAGTTATCGGCAACTGGCAGGAGCCATATGGTTGTCGCTTTATTGTATGAAATGCAAACGCCCTGTAATTGCTTTACTTTATCACTAAGCAGTAGCGATAGTCGTAGAAGCAATAGATGGCGTAACGACAACGATGCTACGATGGAGATCAAGGTGTCGCGCCGATGACTATGGTGATCACGACGGTGCTTCGGAGATGGAGATCACAAGCACAAAATGATGATGGCCATATCATATCACTTATATTGATTGCATGTGATGTTTATCCTTTATGCATCTTATCTTGCTTTGATTGACAGTAGCATTTTAAGATGATCTCTCACTAATTATCAAGAAGTGTTCTCCCTGAGTATGCACCGTTGCGAAAGTTCTTCGTGCTGAGACACCACGTGATGATCGGGTGTGATAGGCTCTGCGTTCAAATACAACGGGTGCAAAACAGTTGCACACGTGGAATACTCGGGTTAAACTTGACGAGCCTAGCATATACAGATATGGCCTCGGAACACGGAGACCGAAAGGTCGAGCGTGAATCATATAGTAGATATGATCAACATAATGATGTTCACCATTGAAACTACTCCATCTCACGTGATGATCGGACATGGTTTAGTTGATTTGGATCACGTGATCACTTAGATGACTAGATAGATGTCTATCTAAGTGGGAGTTCTTAAGTAATATGATTAATTGAACTTAAATTTATCATGAACTTAGTCCTGGTAGTATTTTGCAAATTATGTTGTAGATCAATAGCTTGCGTTGTTGCTTTCATATGTTTATTTCGATATGTTCCTAGAGAAAATTGTGTTGAAAGATGTTAGTAGCAATGATGTGGATTGGATCCGTGATCTGAGGTTTATCCTCATTGCTGCACAGAAGAATTATGTCCTTAATGCACCGCTAGGTGACAGACCTATTGCAGGAGCAGATGCAGACGTTATGAACGTTTGGCTAGCTCAATATGATGACTACTTGATAGTTTTGTGCACCATGCTTTATGACTTAGAATCGGGACTTCAAAGACGTTTTGAACGTCATGGGCCATATGAGATGTTCCAGGAATTGAAGTTAATATTTCAAGCAAATACCCGAGTTGAGAGATATGAAGTCTCCAACAAGTTCTATAGCTAAAAGATGGAGGAGAATCGCTCAACTAGTGAGCATGTGCTCAGATTGTCTGGGTACTACAATCGCTTGAATCAAGTGGGAGTTAATCTTCCAGATAAAATAGTGATTGACAGAATTCTCTAGTCACCATCACCAAGTTAGTAGAACTTCGTGATGAACTATAATATGCAAGGGATGACGAAAGTGATTCCCAAGCTCTTCGTGATGTTGAAATCGACGAAGTTAGAAATCAAGAAAGAGCATCAAGTGTTGATGGTTGACAAGATCACTAGTTTCAAGAAAAAGGGCAAAGGGAAAGAAAGGGGAACTTCAAGTAGAATGACAAGCAAGTTGTCACTCCCATGAAGAAGCCCAAAGCTGAACCAAAGCCTGAAACTGAGTGCTTACACTTCAAAGGAAATAGTCACTAGAAGCGGAAATGCCTTGAATATTTGGTGGATAAGAAGGATGGCAAAGTGAACAAGGGTATATTTGATATACATGTTATTGATGTGTACCTTACTAGTGTTTATAGTAACCCTTGAGTATTTGATACTTGTTCGGTTGCTAAGATTAGTAACTCGAAACAGGAGTTACAGAATAAACAGAAACTAGTTGAGGGTGAAGTGACGATGTATGTTGGAAGTGGTTCCAAGATTGATATGATCATCATCGCACACTGCCTATACTTTCGATATTAGTGTTGAACCTAAATAAATGTTATTTGGTGTTTGCGTTGAGCATGAATATGATTTGATCATGTTTATTGCAATACGATTATTCATTTAAAATCAGAGAATAATTGTTGTTCTGTTTAAATGAATAAAACCTTTGATGGTCATACACCCAATGAAAATAGTTTGTTGGATCTCGGTCGTAGTGATACACATATTCATAATATTGATGCCAAAAGATGCAAAGTTAATAATGGTAGTGCAACTTATTTGTGGCACTGCCGTTTGGGTCGTATCGGTGTAAAGCGCATGAAGAAACTCCATAAAGATGGATTTTCAGAATCACTTGGTTATGAATCATTTGATGCTTGCGAACCGTGCCTTTTGGGCAAGATGACTAAAAACTCCGTTCTCCGGAACAATGGAACAAGCTACTGACTTATTGGAAATAATACATACCGATGTATGCGATCCAATGAGTGTTGATGCTCGTGGCAAGTATCGTTATTTTCTGACCTTCACAAAATGATTTGAGCAGATATGGGTATATCTACTTGATGAAACATAAGTCTGAAATAATTGAAAGGTTCAAAGAATTTCAGAGTGAAGTGAAAAAATCATCGTAACAAGAAAATAAAGTTTCTACGATCTGATCGCGGAGACGAATATTTAAGTTACGAGTTTGATCTTCAGTTAAAACAATGTGGAATAGTTTCATAGCTCACGCCACCTGGAACACCACAATGTTATGGTGTGTCCGAACGTCATAACCGCACTTTATTGGATATGGTGCGATCTATGATGTCTCTTATCGGTTTTACCACTATCGTTTTGGGGTTGTGCATTAGAGACAGCTGCATTCACGTTTAAAAGGGCACCATCTAAATCCGTTGAGACGACACCGTATGAACTATGGTTTAGAAGTAAACCTAAGTTGTCGTTTCTTAAAGTTTGGAGTTGCGATGCTTATATGAAAAAGGTTTTCAACCTGATAAGCTCGAACCCAAATCGGAGAAGTGCGTCTTCATAGAATACCCAAAGGAAACTGTTGGGTACTCCTTCTATCACAAATCCAAAGGCAAAACATTCGTTGCTAAGAATGGATCCTTTCTAGAGAAGGAGTTTCTTTCGAAAGAAGTGAGTGGGAGGAAAGTAGAACTTGATGAGGTAACTGTACCTGCTCCCTCATTCGAAAGTAGTTCATCACAGAAATCTGTTCCCGTGAATACTACACCAATTAGTGAGGAAGTTAATGATGATGATCATGAAACTTCAGATTAAGTTACTACAGAATCTCGTAGGTCTTACAGAGTAAGATTCGCACCAGAGTGGTACGGTAATCCTGTTCTAGAAGTTATGTTACTAGACCATGACGAACCTACAAACTATGAAGAAGCGATGGTGAGCCCAGATTCCGCAAAATGGCTTGAGGCCATGAGATCTGAGATAAGATCCATGTATGAAAACAAAGTATGGACTTTGATTGACTTGCCCAATGATCAGCGAGACATTGATATTAAATGGATCTTCAAGAGGAAGACGGACGCTGATAGTGTTACTATCTACAAAGCTAGAATTGTCGCAAAAGGTTTTCGACAAGTTCAAGGTGTTGACTACGATGAGAGTTTTTCACTCGTATCTATGCTTAAGTCTGTCTAAATCATGTTAGCTATTGCTGCATTTCATGATTATGAAATTTGGCAAATGGATGTCAAAACTGCATTCTTGAATGGATTTCTGGAAGAAGAGTTGTATATGATGCAACCAGAAGGTTTTGTCAATCCTAAAGGTGCTAACAAATTGTGCAAGCTCCAGCGATCCATCTATGGACTGGTGCAAGCATCTCGGAGTTGGAATATATGCTTTGATGAGTTGATCAAAGCATATGGTTTTATACAGACTTTTGAAGAAGCCTGTATTTACAAGAAAGTGAGTGGGAGCTCTGTAGCATTTCTAATATTATATGTGGATGACATATTGTTAATTGGAAATGATATGGAAATTCCGGATAGCATGAAAGGATACTTGAATAAGAGTTTTTCAAAGCAAGACCTCGATGAAGCTGCTTACACATTGAGCATCAAGATCTATATAGATAGATCAAGACGCTTGATAAGATTTTTCAATGAGTACATACCTTGATAAATTTTTGAAATAGTTCAAAATGGAACAGTCAAAGAAGGAGTTCTTGCATGTGTTACAAGGTGTGAAGTTGAGTAAGACTCAAGACCCGACCATTGCAGAAAATAGAAAGAGAATGAAAAGTCATTCCCTATGCCTCAGTCATAGGTTCTATAAAGTATGCTATACTGTGAGCCAGACCTATTGTATACCTTGCTCTGTGTTTGACAAAGGAATACAATTTTGATCTAATAAGTAGATCACTGGACATGGGTCAAGAATATCCTTAGTGAGGACTAAGGAGATGTTTCTCGATTATGGAGGTGATAAAAGAGCCCGTCGTAAAAGTTACAACGATGCAAGCTTTTACACCAATCCAGATGACTCTAAGTCTCAGTCTGGATACATATTGAAAGTGGGAGCAATTAGCTAGAGTAGCTCCATGCAGAGCATTGTAGACATAGAATATTTGCAAAATACATACGGCTCTGTATGTGACAGACCCGTTGACTAAACTTCTCTCACAAGCAAAACATGATCATACCTTAGTACTCTTTGGGTGTTAATCACATAGCGATGTGAACTAGATTATTGACTCTAGTAAATCCTTTGGGTGTTGATCACATGACGATGTGAACTATGGGTGTTAATCATATACAGATATGCATATTGGTGTTAAATCACATGATGATGTGAACTAGATTATTGACTCTAGTGCAAGTGGGAGACTGAAGGAAATATGCCCTAGAGGCAATAATAAAGTTATTATTTATTTCCTTATATCATGATAAATGTTTATTATTCATGCTAGAATTGTATTAACCGGAAACATAATACATGTGTGAACACATAGACAAACATAGTGTCACTAGTATGCCTCTACTTGACTAGCTCGTTTATCAAAGATGGTTATGTTTCCTAGCCATGGATAAAAGAGTTGTCATTTGATTAACGGGATCACATCATTAGGAGAATGATGTGATTGACTTGACCCATTCCGTTAGCTTAGCACTTGATCGTTTAGTATGTTGCTATTGCTTTCTTCATGACTTATACATGTTCCTATAACTATGAGATTATGCAACTCCCGTTTACCGGAGGAACACTTTGGGTGCTACCAAACGTCACAACGTAACTGGGTGATTATAAAGGAGTACTACAGGTGTCTCCAAAGGTACATGTTGGGTTGGCGTATTTCGAGATTAGATTTTGTCACTCCGATTGTCGGAGAGGTATCTCTGGGCCCTCTCGGTAATGCACATCACTATAAGCCTTGCAAGCAATGTAGCTAATGAGTTAGTTACGGAATGATGCATTACATAACGAGTAAAGAGACTTGCTGGTAACGAGATTGAACTAGGTATTGGATACCGACGATCGAATCTCGGGCAAGTAACATGCCGATGACAAAGGGAACAACGTATGTTGTTATGCGGTTTGACCGATGAAAGATCTTCGTAGAATATGTAGGAGCCAATATGAGCATCCATGTTCCGCTATTGGTTATTGACCGAGAATAGTTTTAGGTCATGTCTACATAGTTCTCGAACCCGTAGGGTCCGCACGCTTAAGGTTTCGATGACAGTTTTATTATGAGTTTATGAGTTTTGATGTACCAAAGGAGTTCGGAGTCCCGGATGAGATCGGGGACATGACGAGGAGTCTTGAAATGGTCGAGACGTAAAGATCGATATATTGGACGACTATATTCGGTGTTCGGAAAGGTTCCGAGTGATTCGGGTATTTTTCGGAGTACCGGGGAGTTACGGGAATACGGGGAAGAGTATTGGGCCTTAATGGGCCTTAGTGGGAAGGAGCCAGGAGGTGGCGCGCGCCCCTCCCAAGCCCAGTCCGAATTGGACAAAGGGTTTGGGGCGCGGCCCCCCTCTCCCTTCCTTCTCCACTTCCCTCCTTTCCCCCCTTCTCCTAGTTGGACTAGGAAAGAAGGAGTCCTACTCCCGGTGGGAGTAGGACTCCCCTTGGCGCGCCCTCCTCCTCCCTTGCTCCTCTATATACGGGGGCAGGGGGGCACCTCTAGACAACACAAGTTGATCTATGGATCGTTCCTTAGCCGTGTGCGGTGCCCCCCTCCACCATATTCCACCTCGGTCATATCGTCGCGGAGTTTAGGCGAAGCCCTGCGCCGGTAGAGCATCATCATCGTCACCACGCCGTCGTGCTGACGGAACTCATCCCCGAAGCTTTGCTGGATCGGAGCCCGGGGATCGTCATCGAGATGAACGTGTGCTGAACTCGGAGGTGCCGTAAGTTCGGTGCTTGGATCGGTCGGATCGTGAAGACGTACGACTACATCAACCGCGTTATCATAACGCTTCCACTTACGGTCTACGAGGGTACGTGGACAACACTCTCTCCTCTCGTTGCTATGCCATCACCACGATCTTGCGTGTACGTAGGAATTTTTTTGAAATTACTACGTTCCCCAACAGCAAGGACACAGTGCGAAAGTCAAAAGGAGAAGCTAAAGTTCGATCGCACTTAGAGGATCACAAAAAAGGTTTGTACCCCAATTGTGAAGATGGCAACACAAAGCTCGGTACCGTACTTGAATTGCTACAGTGGAAGGCAGAGAATGGTGTGCCTGACAAAGGATTTAAGAAGCTACTGAAAATATTGAAGAAGAAGCTTCCAAAGGATAACGAATTGCCCGACAGTACGTGTGCAGCAAAGAAGGTTGTATGCCCTCTAGGATTGGAGGTGCAGAAGATACATGCATGCCCTAATGACTGCATCCTCTACCGCGGTGCGTACGAGGATTTGAACGCATGCCCGGTATGCAGTGCATTGCGGTATAAGATCAAACGAGATGACCCTGGTGATGTTGACGGTGAGCACCCCAGGAAGAGGGTTCCTGCCAAGGTGATGTGGTATGCTCCTATAATACCACGGTTGAAACGCCTGTTCGGAAATAAAGAGCATGCCAAGTTGATGCGATGGCACAGAGAGGACCGTAAGAAAGATGGGAAGTTGAGAGCACCCACTGACGGGTCGTAGTGGAGAAAAATCGAGAGAAAGTACTGGGAGGAGTTTGTAGGTGACGTAAGGAATGTATGGTTTGGTTTAAGCGTGGATGTCATTAATCCTTTTGGGGAGCAGAGCATGAATCACAACACCTGGCTCATGACTCTATGTATCTATAACCTTCCTCCTTGGCTGTGCATGAAGCGGAAGTTCATTATGATGCCAGTTCTCATCCAAGGCCCTAAGCAACCCGACAACGACATTGATGTGTACCTAAGGCCATTAGTTAAAGAACATTTTATAGCCGTGGATTGGAAATGGTGCACGTGTGTGGGATGAGTACAAAAGGAATTTGACCTGCATGCGTTGCTATTTGTAACCATCAATGATTGGCCTGCTCTTAGTAACCTTTTAGGATAGACAAACAAGGGATACCACGCATGCACACACTCTTTAGATGACACCAAAAGTATATACCTGGACAAATACAGGAAGAATGTGTACCTGGGGCATCGTCGATTTCTTCCGACCAACCATCAATGTTGAAAGAAAGGAAAGCATTTCAAAGGCTAGGTAGATCACCGGAAGAAGCCCGGCATGCGTACCGGTGATCACTACTTGCTAAGATCAATGATTTAAAAGTAATCTTCAGAAAGGGTCCCAGCGGACTATCTGTTCTGAATGACGCTAAGGGACCCACACCCATGTGGAAGAAGAAATCTATATTTTGGGACCTACCCTATTGGAAAGACCTAGAGGTCCGCTCTTAAATCGACATGATGCACATGATGAAGAACCTTTGCGTGAACCTAATAGGCTTCTTGGGCGTGTATGAGAAGACAAAAGATACACCGGAGGCACGGGAGGACCTGCAACGTTTGCACGAAAAAGATGGCATGCCTCCAAAGCAGTATGAAGGTCCTGCCAGCTACGCTCTTACCAAACAAGAGAAGGAAATCTTCTTTGAATGCCTGCTCAATATGAAGGCCCCGTCTGGCTACTCGTGGAATATAAAGGGAATAATAAATATGGCAGAGAAAAAGCTCCAGAACCTAAAGTCTCATGACTACCACGTGATTATGACGCAACTGCTTCCGATTGCATTGAGGGGGCTTCTACCGGAAAACGTTCGATTAGCCATTGTGAAGCTATGTTCATTCCTCAGTGCAATCTCTTAGAAGGTGATCGATACAGAAATCCTACCAAGGTTAAGGAGTGATGTGGCGCAATGTCTTGTCAGTTTCGAGTTGGTGTTCCCACCATCCTTCTTCAATATCATGACGCACGTCCTACTTCATCTAGTGGACGAGATTGTCATTCTGGACCCTGTATTTCTACACAATATGTTCCCCTTTGAGAGGTTCATGGGAGTCCTAAAGAAATATGTCCGTAACCGCGCTAGGCCAGAAGGAAGCATCTGCATGGGCCATCAAACAGAGGATGTCATTGGGTTTTGTGTCGACTTCATTCCTGACCTTAAGAAGATAGGTCTCCCTCAATCGCAGTATGAGGGGAGACTGAGTAGAAAAGGCATGCTAGGAGGGGACTCAATAATATGTAGGGACGGGCATTCTTGGTCTCAAGCACACTACACAGTTTTATGAAATTCTACCTTGGTGACCCCGTATGTCGATGAACACAAGAAAATTTTGCACTCCAAACACCCGGACCAGTGTGACGACTGGATTACATGTGAACACATCAGGAGTTTCGGCATTTGGTTGCAAACACGTCTCAGGGGTGACAACACTGTTTCCGATGAGCTGTACTCGTTGGCGAGGGAACCATCTTCGACTGTAATGACTTACAAAGGGTACTAGATAAATGGGAATACATTTTACATGGTCGCCCAAGATCAAAAGAGCACCAACCAAACCAGTGTTGTCCGCTTTGATGCAGCAACCAAGAGGGGAAAGGACACATATTATGGTTACATAGTGGACATATGGGAACTTGACTATGGACATGATTTTAAGGTCCCTTTGTTTAAGTGCAAATGGGTCAATCTGTCAGGAGGCGGGGTACAGGTAGACCCATAGTACGGAATGACAACAGTTGATCTAAACAATCTGTGGTGCACAGACGAACCATTCATCCTAGCCAATGATGTGGCGCATGTTTTCTATGTGAAGGACATGTCTACCAAACCGAGAAAAATAAAAGATAAGGAAGCGGATACAACAAACGATGAGCCAAAGTGCCACATAGTTCTTTTAGGAAAAAGAGACATCGTGGGATTGGAGGGCAAGACAGACATGTCTGAAGATTATGAAAACTTTCATGAAATTCCTCCCTTCAAAGTCAAGGCTAACCCAAGCACCCTGTTAAATGATGAAGATTATTCATGGTTATGGCACAATAAGCAAAGGACAAAAGCGAATAAAAGGTGAAGACTTTCTATCCACAACTATTATGATGATGCCTTTGATCTAGAATATCACTGCAGTTACATGTGAACAAATGAAATCCCTTTGTAACAGATGAGTTTTCGTCCGAAACCCTGATACTTCCAAAGAGATTGTCTGTTTTGTACACGAAGTGCATCCAGTTTTAGTCGTAACCCTCTCAACTTTTTAACACATGCTATGTGGGTGAAATGATGATACCATGCCAACTTTTAACCTTTTCAGAGTTCATTTGTAGTGCTTTTCAGTTTAAGGGCTAGTTAGCTGATAGAATGAACTAATAGCAAAAAGAATGAACTGATACAAAAAAGAATGAACTAAAAATAATCAGTTAAAATATTCTATTATGATCAACTAAAACAAAACTATAATATCCTTCAATAGCAAAAAGAATAAACTAAAAAGCTTTTATAAAATTCCAATAGCAAAAGGAATCAACTCAGAAAACTTTTATAAACCTCTGGTATTATTGAAACTAAAATTAAATGAAATTTATGCAACCAAAATTATCAAAGTATTTTCTGTTCAAAACATTAAAAGAAAAAAAGAATTTTCATAAAGAATTTTTTTATTAGAAACTTTAATAGCAAAAAGAATTATCATAAAGATTTTTTTTGTTAGAAACTAAAATAACAAAATCTATTTTTGAATTAATGATAAAACACAGTAATATTAAATAGCAGGAATAAGAATCACTCAAAAATCTATTTTTATAGTAAAGTTATTCAAAAACTAGTGATTCACACAAATTATGAAAACTTCAAATTTAAACTATTCAAATTGGAAAACAAATGGCACTAATAGAAAGTTTAAAACTTTCATTACCTAAAAGCAAAAAGAATTACATGAAAAACTAGTAAGTATTTTGCTATAAGTAGAAACAAAAATAAAGAAAGAAAGAAAAAAAAGAAAAAAAGTGCCACCTACTAGGCCACCACGGCCTGAATACGACTAGAAACCCAACCATGGGCCAGGATTCAGGCCGGCAGTAGGCCGAGTAGGCCCACAAGCACATCGTGACACAGATTAGGCCCGGAAGCCTGCAGTTGAGAGGATCTCGAGAGGGTGGGCGCAGCAGCGCTTATAAACCATCCTTGAGCTCTCTCAACTAGCGAGGTGGGACTAAACTTTGGCCGCGACGCGGGCAGCACAGGGCCTTTTGTCCCGGTTGGTGGCACCAACCGGGACTAAAGGGGTGCATTGGTACCGGTTCGTAGCACAAACCAGGACCAATGCCCCCACTTAGTTTTGGTTGGCGCCACCAACCAGACCAAAGGCCCCTGCTTCCTGCTCTTTGTGCTACTGAAAATTGACCTTTGGTCCCGGTTGGTGCCACGAACCGGGACCAATGCTCTGGGTATATAAGCAGTACTTACAAAAAAATTTAGTTTCATCTCGCAGTCCCCCCCGCGCCCGACCTCCTCGACGCAGCCCGCCGTCCCCACCATCGCCGTCTCCCGCGCCCGCCGTCACCGTCACCCATGCCCACCGTCGCCGCCGACTCCATCACCGCGCCATCCCTACCCTGACGCCGTCGCCATCGCCATGCGCACCGCCCCTGCCCTGACGCCTTCGTCGTCACCGCCCCTGCGTCATCAACGCGCCGCCCTGCGCCCGTGCCCTGCCCCGACGGTGCGCGCCGCCCCTCCCCGTTCTGTCCGGCGGCTGGCCCCCTGCCCTATAATTTTTTTGATTATTTTGTTGATATATGCTTTTGTTTTGTTCATATATATATATGATGTATGCTTTTTTTGTTCGGATATATATGATGTATGTTTTTTTGTTCATATATATAGATGATGTATGCTTTTTTCTGTTCATATATATGATGTATGTTTTATCCATATATATAGATGATGTATGTTTTTTTTCATATATATAGATGATGTACGTTTTTTTGTTCTAGAATATTTTTTAGGTTAGTTATGCTGTTAGTGCATTTTAGGTTAGTATAGATTTTAGGTTAGTGGAGAGGAAAAAGAAAAATAAGGAAAAAGAAGAAAAGAGGAAGAAGGAAGAAGGAAGAAGAAGAAAAAGAAGGAGAGGAAAAAGGAAAATAAGAAGAGGAAGAAGGAGAAGAAGGGAATAAGAGGAGTGGAAGAAGAGGAGAAAAAAATAAGAAGAGGAAGAAGAAAAAAAAGAGGAGAAGAAGAAATAGAGGGGAAGATTTTTTCTATTTTTTCTTCTTCTCCTCTTTTTTTTATTCTATTTTTTCTTCTTCTTCCTCCTCCTCTTATTTTTATCGGGAACGAGGGTGTCGGGAACTAGGGTGTCAGAAACTAGGGTCGAGGGTCGAGGGTCGTTGAGGGGTCAAGGGTCGTCGAGGGTCGAGGGTCGTCGAGGGGTCGAGGGTACGTCAAGGGTCGAGGGTCGTCGAGGGTCGAGGGTCATCGAGGGTCGAGGTTCGTCGAGGGTCGAGGGTCGTCGTGGGTCAAGGGTCATCGAGGGTCGAGGGTCGTTGAGGGGTCGAGGGTCGAGGCTTGTCGAGGGGTCGACGGTCGAGGATTGCGGAGGGTAGCTCTATGAAGCATTGGTAATGTGGTAGAACCCACGAACCGGGACCAATGCTCTGGGTATATAAGCAGGACTTGCGGATTTTTTAGTTTCATCTCGCAGTTCCCCCCGCACCCGACCTCCTCAACGCCGCCCACCGCCCCCGCCGTCACCGTCGCTGTCGCTCGCGCCCGCCGTCGCCGTCGCCGATGTCTGCCCCCGACTCCGTCGCTGCGCCGCCCCTGCCCCGACGCCGTCGCCGTCACCGTGCACGCTGCCCCTGCCCCGACGCCGTCGTTGTCACTGCCCCCGCACCATCGACGCGCCGCCCAGCGCCCTACCCTGACGGTGCGCGCTGCCCCTTCTTGTTCGGTCTGGTGGCCGGCCCCCTCCCCCGTGATTTTATTATTATTTTGTTGATTGTTTTGTTGATATATATACTTTTGTTTTGTTCATATATATATATATATGTATGCTTTTTTTTGTTCATATATATATGATGTATGTTTTTTTGTTCATATATATAGATGATGTATGCATTTTTGGTTCATATATATGATGTATGTTTTTTTTCATATATATGGATGATGTATGTTTTTTTTGTTTCACAGAATATTTTTAGGGTAGTTGTACTGTTAGTGCATTTTAGGTTAGTATAGATTTTAGGTTAGTGGAGAGGAAAAAGAAAAATAAGGAAAAAGAAGAAAAGAGGAAGAAGGAAGAAGGAAGAAGAAGAAAAGGAAGGAGAGGAAAAAGGGAAAAGAAGAGGAAGAAGGAGAAGAAGAAGGGAAGAGGATGAGTGGAAGAAGAGGAAAAAAATAAGAGGAAGAAGAAGAAAAAAATGAGGAGAAGAAGAAGAAATAGAGGAGAAGAAGAAGGAATAGAGGATTTCTTTTCTTTTTCTTCTTCTCCTCTATTTTTTCTTCTTCCTCCTCTTCTTATTTTTTATCGGGAATGAGGGTGTTGGGAACAAGGGTGTCGGAAACTTGGGTAGAGGGTCCAGGGTCGCCGATGGGTCGAGGGGTCGAGTGTCAAGGGTCGTCGAGGGGTCGAGGGTCGTCGAGGGGTCGAGGGTACGTCGAGGGTCGTCAAGGGTCGAGGGTCGTCGAGCGGTCGAGGGCCATCGAGGGTCGAGGGTCAAGGGTTATCAAGGGGTTGAGGGTCATCGAGGGGTCGAGGGTCGTCGAGGGTCGAGGGTCGTGGGCCGTCGAGGGGTCGAGGGTCGTCGAGGGGTCGAGTGTCGAGGGTCGAGGGTCTCCGTTTAACAAGAATGGCCCCATTATGGATGTGCACAAGTTGATCTATTTTTTCCTGATCTCATATATATATATATTCTTCTATATGTCATGCTGTCTGTCAAAGTATTGAAGAAATCCATGGTTACATCATTTGCTGGAAGTACAGGCATATGACGCTACAAAGCTCTTCAAAGTTGTTTTGGAATGGAGTTCCTGATAGAATGATTCGCTTTTTGGTACGGATTTCAGCAAAGGCCTTACAAATAGTGATATTCGGAAGGCTCTTGCTGAACTTCATACCAAAAAGCTAATTATCCTATCCGGGACTCCGTTCCAAACAATTTTGGAGAGCTTCGTACCGTTATGCACCTGTTTCTTTCGGCAAATGATGAAGCAATGGTTTTCTTGAATCCTTTGACACTAGACAACATGACATATAGAAGGGTAGATGAGATCAGGAAAAATATGGACCATTTTCTACACATCCAGAATGGCGCCATCTTGTTAAATCCCTTAAAAGTTAAGAGAATCCAAGCGGTCGAGGATCGGAACTAGCTATGGTAGGGGGTCAAGGGTCACCAAGGGGATGAGGGTCAAGGGCCTTCGAGGGGTCGAGGGTTTAGGATCGCCGAGGGGTCGGCAGGCGGACGTCGATCAACCCCCTCTCGCTCGACCAACTCTCGAGGACACCCAAACCATAGAAAAAAAAGTTGTCGATCTCGTACCCCCTCTAGCCCCTACCCGACAAACTCTCTCAAGATTTATAAGAGATTTATCAAGAATGCCCCCATTATGGATGTGCATAATTAAGTTGATCCCTATTTTTTTTCTGATCTCATCTACCATTCTATATGTGCACGTTCTCTTGTGTCAAAGTACCGAATCCTTTGACACTAGACAACATGACATATAGAAGGGTAGATGAGATCAGGAAAAATAGGGACCATTTTTCTGCACATCCAGAATGGCGCCATCTTGTTAAATCCCTTGTTTGACATTCATGAGATAGGCGGTCCGGACGTCGGACATTCATGAGAGAGGCGGTCCGGGCCAAACCCTATAAGCGTTGCCGAGGCCACCCCAAACCCTAGAAGCGTCGAGGCCACCCAAATTTACCAAGTTAAAAGAGTGCTGTCGAGGCCACCCCAAACCCTAGAAGTGTTGTGATTCGCTAGCTAGATCAATGTTTGCCACTATTAATATATCGATCTCTCATGTTTGTATATTAATTGCCACGTTGTAATATTTGCAGAAACTATGGATCAACAAAGAGACTTGGAACAAGAAGAGATATTGGGAGACATAATCCATGAAAGGGGTGATGTCTTGTCGTTTCTCAATAACCTCGATGGTTTGGAAGGAGAGGAAGCAAGCTACGGTGATTGAACAATGGAGGAGGAAAGTCATGATCATGATGGTGGCTCCGGCAACCATGACCATGATGACGGCTCCGGTGACCGAACGGAGTCTGGATCAACTGGTGCAAAGTCCGGTATATATATATAAAGCCTGTGCTGACTAGCTAATTGATGCATTAATTGTTTTGGTATGTACATATATTAACTCTTCTTTCTTCTTTTATAGCCCTCCGGATCGAGCAAAACTTAGGTAATGGGACGAGGCCCCAAAGAAAAAGTTGCGCCAGGATGAAAGGTTCACAATCACAGAAATCACGCGCGATGGCCAACCGATTGAACCCCTCCGGACCAAGGAAGCATTTTCTGCTCAGTGCGCGGTTCTTGTTAGGGACATGATCCCGATCAGCATCCACCAATGGTATAAGCCTAAGAAGCAAGACCCTCAAGTTTCTTATGTCGAAGATAGACATAAAGATGCTCTTTGGACCGTGCTGAAGGAAAATTTCACCCTACCGACAGAGGAGGATCCAGATAAGCCAGTTATAGAGCCATTGGTCAAGGCTGATGCTCTCAAGAAGATGGCAGGTCAATTCAGGAGGTGGAAGAATGAGTTGAAATCAACGTATGTCGACAAAAACAAGACTCCAGAATTCACCGACCGATTTGAGAAGATAAGAGATCACTGGGCCGAGTTTGTGGCCCACAAGACATCGGATAAGAGTAAGAAGATGTTAGCGACAAACAAGATAAATGCTGCAAAGAAGGAGCATCACCATCGCACGGGGTCAGGTGGCTACCTCAAATCCCGGACATTGTGGGACAAGGCTAAGAGAGACCTTATTGCCAATGGGGTCAAACCAGAGACATTGCACTTGCCAGACCATTCAAGGACTTGGTTCTTCAGGGTTGGGGGAACTTTGGACCCTGAAACAGGGAAGTGCTGTTGGACGGACGAGCAACTTGAAACACCCATCACGAAGCTTCATGCTGCAATCAAGGCAGCACAAGAAGGGACGTTCGTTCCCGACAAAGAGAACGAAGAGCTCACACAGACCCTCGGGAATCCTGAGCACCTTGGACGAACATGAGGCCCGCCAGGCTCCGTTGCGTGGAAGGTTGGGTTTCTCAATGTTGGAGATATGCCCTAGAGGCAATCATATATGATGATATTTCCTATGTGTTTATGCATCAAGATAGTCCTTGGACATTATCAATCATGTATATCAGCAAGTACGTGACTTGTTTGTGGGACTATGCAGTGTATGATGACTGTCCTAAAAAGTCCCTAGTCGAAAGGGCTGTGTGGACGCACAACCGACTAGACTAGCATATGACACGGTCGATGGCTCGGTCTCACTAGCTATGGAGCATTGGATGCTAATCGGATAATATGGACTTGGAAAGGTCAGGTTGGATTCGACGTAGTCGGATCCGAGTCAAGATAAGGTCCAAGTCAGACAGACCCAACTATGAGACGCAACGATATGTCATCTGTGAGTCTCTAGTACAACATACGTTCTATGTCCTAAGACCTGAGCTGACGCATATATTCGGGATGGTGACACACTTGCTTTGGGCCGACCAAACGCTACTCCGTGACTGGGTAGTTACAAAGGTAGGTTTCGGGTTTGTCCAGTCCCATGCTGCGAGACATGGTCGAGCAAGATGGGATTTGCCCCTCCTATCAGGAGAGATATACTCTGGGCCCCTCGTGTGATCCGACCCGGATAAGCATGGCCATGCGACAAGGATTATGAGATAATCCGGATTGTGGTCAGTATCACTGGAACGAGAAAGAGGTCGGGCTAGCACAAGGATGACAGTCTCGCCTTGAGCCCGACAACATATATCGTGCGGCAAAGGGAACAGAAGTGTGACACTAATACGTCTCCAACGTATCTATAATTTTTGATTGTTCCATGCTATTATATTACCTGTTTTGAATGATTATGGGCTTTATTATACACTTTTATATTACTTTTGGGACTAACCTATTAACCGGAGGCCCAGCCCATATTGCTGTTTTATTGCCTATTTCAGTATTTGGAAGAAAAGGAATATCAAACGGAGTCCAAACGGAATGAAACCTTCGGCATCTTGATTTTTTGGAAGAATATCATCCTGGAGGCTTGGAAAGCAAGTCAGAAGATCCTCGAGGAGCCCACGAGATAGGAGGGCGCCCCCCCTTACAGGGCGCGCCCCCTGTCTCGTGGACCCCTCGAGCACCTCCCGACCGACTTCTTTCGCCTATATAGTCCCACGTACCCTAAAAACATCCACGGAGAAGATAGATCGGGAGTTCCGCCGCCGCAAGCCTCTGTAGCCACCAAAAACCTCTCGGGAGCCCTTCCCGGCACCCTACCGGAGGGGGATCCTTCACCGGTGGCCATCTTCATCATCCCGGCGCTATCCATGACGAGGAGGGAGTAGTTCACCCTCGGGGCTGAGGGTATGTACCAGTAGCTATGTGTTTGATCTCTATCTCTCTCGTGTTCTCTCTCGTGTTCCCTTTATGACACGATCTTGATGTATCCCGAGCTTTGCTATTGTAGTTGGATCTTATGATGTTTCTCCCCCTCTACTCTCTTGTCATGAATTGAGTTTTCCCCTTTGAAGTTATCTTATCGGATTGAGTCTTTTATAAGAACACTTGATGTATGTCTTGCCATGCTTATTTGTGGTGACAATGGGATATCATGTGCCTCTTGATGTATGTTTTGGTGACCAACTTGCGGGTTCCGCCCATGAACCTATGCATAGGGGTTGGCACACGTTCTTGACTCTCTGGTAGAAACTTTGGGACACTCTTTGAAGTACTTTGTGTTGGTTGAATAGATGAATCTGAGATTGTGTGATGCATATCGTATAATCATGCCCACGGATACTTGAGGTGACAATGGAGTATCTAGGTGACATTAGGGTTTTGGTTGATTTGTGTCTTAAGGTGTTATTCTAGTGCGAACTCTTTAATAGATTGATCCGAAAGAATAACTTTGAGGCAGTTTCGTACCCTACCATAATCTCTACGTTTGTTCTCCGCTATTAGTGGCTTTGGAGTGACTCTTTGTTGCATGTTGAGGGATTGTTATATGATCTATCTATGTTATTATTGTTGAGAGAACTTGCACTAGTGAAAGTATGAACCCTAGGCCTTGTTTCCTATCATTGCAATACCGTTTACGCTCACTTTTATCGCTCGCTACCTTGCTTTTTTATAATTTTAGATTACAAAAACCTTTATCTACTATCTATTTTGCACTTGTATCACCATCTCTTCGCCGAACTAGTGCACCTATACAATTTACCATTGTATTGGATGTGTTGGGGACACAAGAGACTCTTTGTTATTTGGTTGCAGGGTTGTTTGAGAGAGACCATCTTCATCCTACGCCTCCTACGGATTGATAAACCTTAGGTCATCCACTTGAGGGAAATTTGCTACTGTCCTACAAACCTGTGCACTTGCAGGCCCAACAACGTCTACAAGAAGAATGTTGTGTAGTAGACATCAGACACGTTGTACAGGTTTACCTAACGAGCTTCATAGTATTCTTGGTAGTCGGCACGCCTTGCTAGAGGCCGCTACCAACCGTGCAGGTCGGAGGTGATCCGAACTGTGACCAAGCCGACTTGAACCTCAGGGGTCGCGCGCTTAAGGGAAGGAACCTATGAGGTCGGTTCGTAGGACACTGGTCGGATGTGATCTGAACCGGACTAGGAACGTGACCATGTAGACTTTGGGCTTTAGGGTCCGTGCGAGGCCCAAGTGTTGAGACTGCGACAAACGCCTATATAAAAGGTGGAGGTGAGGCACACTCATGTGATTGATTGCTTTGGCGCTATCACTATGGTTTGCATGTGTTGCGAATAGCCACCTCCACTCATCGCTGACTGTGTGATCGGACCTAGCAGTCCGCTGCACGGTGTTCCTCCTGCACGCGCGGATACAGTTAGAGGCGGTGCACTTGCGCCACTCTGGCAAACTTGTACGTGGGATCGGATGACCAGCAGTTCGAGGGAGATTGGACGAGGAGGAGACGATCCACACGGACGCGCTGCCCCAACTCTTCTTCCGCTGCACGGCACTGTGCGTCTAGTGGTAATGAACTGTGATCCATCTCCCGTAGCATGTTCCTGTTGTTCCGCGCGTAGGAAAATTTTAAATTGCAGTCGATGCACCCTACCGTAGAACCCAACCATGGTATCAGAGCCTCTGCTATAGGATTTGGATTCAGATCGTATGTGTCGTGGAATTAACACGCCAGATGTCCTAATGTGAGGACTTAGTCGTGAGGCCAATGCATCTATGTGGTAGCTTGAGAGGGGTTGAGCGGAATCCAGAGACGCAACACAAGACAAGGGTTTAGACAGCTTCGGGCCCCGGGAAACATCATCCGGTAACAACCCTACATGTTGTTTGAGGCTATATCTCATTATCATCACGAGGGAGTCTCCGTAAACCGGCTTTCCTCTAGTTGTGTCTAGCCCTAGAGATTGTTTCTTGCTTCTCCCTCTTTGGGGAGCCCTGCCCCTCCTTATATAAGTTAAAGGGGCGGGTTACATGTAGAGTCCATCTCGGACTAAGACTTAAACTATTTTGACTTCCTTTCCTGCGCTTCTTAACGTCTGCCGGTTTAACATGGTCTGCCGGTTTAACATTGTCTGCCGGTTTAACATTGTCTGCCGGCTTAACAAGGTCTGCCGGTTTATGATTGACTTAACACCTGTCGGTGCTACCTTCTGCTTAACTTTGCCAGTTTAACACTCGCCGGTTTACCGTCTGTCTTAGCCATCTATCTTAACTGTCTGCCGGTTTAACATTCGCCGATTTACCAAGTCCCGGTCGGGTTACGACTCCGGCCGGGTCATACCGCAGGGTATATCCCCGACATTAGCCCCCGGTTTAATTTGGATTTATCCATGTTAAACTGATTCTGATCATCCTTAAGTCCTTGTCACTTCCTTCTTCTAAAAAATCCGGTTTAATAGGCCAATTTCATAATCAACTTGCTGACATTGGTTTCTCATAGAAAATATATTGTGAAGAATAACTCCTTTGATTCAGCTCCCAATGCTTAAAAACAATATTGGTCCTTGAAATACCCATCTGATCTTCAGCCGGTTTAAGGACGTAGAACTTGTCGGGTTATCATTGCCAAGATCACCAGTTTATGAATATTGATAGCACCGGGTCACACTTGTAGTTAACATCCAGCTTGAAAATATACCTCTTATATGCCTATCACTTGTAGCCCCCAAGTCTTAAGAAGGTAGCATAGCAACAACTTAAGACTTGCTTCAATATAAATATCACAATCTTGAAGAAATCTAGGTCGTTCATCTCAATCACTAGTCATAATTGAGTATTCCACATATGTAGCCCCCAAGTGTCGGGTTGTCATGCTTGCAGCAACCTGGGACTTGTAATTGCCTGATGCTCATAAAAACTTCAACCAGTGTAGCCCCCAAGGGCCAGGTCATTATGCAATAATGAGCAGGGACTTTGTAAATATAATCTTGTAAACTTTGAACAGCAATGTGTAGCCCCCAAGGGCCGGCTCAGTAAGATAATATTGAGGTGAGACTTTGATATACTTCAATGAAAATAACATCATATGATGTAACCCCCATCATGGGGCTTGAATTCACGTCCACCAGGTTAAGAGCTTTGTGCTTTACCAACTGAGCAGTGGGCCCTTCAATGTAATGGATAAAAAGCTTTGTACCTTAAATTGTTGACACATGCAATTGGTAGCCCCCAAGGGCCGGCTCATTACAATGTGATGAGTCGGGTCTTCAATAAGGTGAGCAAAAAATGACTTTGCACTAGCCCCCAAGTTTCATGGTGCATGCTTGCAGCGACATGACACTTGTGTATTTGATGTAATTTCAACTGAAATAATGTAGCCCCTAAGTGCCGGGTCGTAAGCCTGCAGCAACTCGGGACTATTCCTTCAATTGTAGAATAAATCATATCTATTGATAATATGATAGCGATTGCGCTAAAGCGACTTTCAAACCCTTAATCATAATACTGGTTATTGATAACCATAATAAAAATCCAGCCATGTTGTCTATTTGAATAATATACCCAATGATTTATAAGCGCATAATTCCAATGGCGCAATCCAAATATATACTAGCGACTTATAGTCCAAAGCCAGGCCGGGTCAATAAACACCGGATTATAAGTGATTATGTACTGACAACTTGTAGTTGAAAGTCGAGCCGGGTTAATGAGCACCGGGTTAATTTGATGAGTGATAGTCATGTCGGGTCAATAGACACCGTTTCAACATAAAATTTATCAAAAGAGAAAAATCTTGAGAAAGGCAAATAAAATCGTGTAGTCGAGGCTTTTCAAGGGCTGCCAGGCCCAAATTCGAGGGTTTTCATGGGCTGCCAGGCCGCTGCGTTAAACCATTTTGCAAAGCCTTTTAAGATGGGCCTCCAACTAACCAATCGTCGTTTTAACTTTGACAAGTTCAGGGTCTGTATAAGATTGACTTGTCAAACATTCGGCGGGTCATGCCAGGATTACCTGGATAGGGGTGGCTTACTTGATGAAGGAAGGTTAACCCAGGGTTTTAGGTGAATACACCAGGCTTCCAAGCCGTGCTTGATAGCATATTACAAGGGTCCTTTCAAACTCTTTGTTGCAGTGCACAAAGAGCCCCCAAGTAACTTTGTGAGTTGTGCTCAAATGGTGCCTATGTTTGAGCTGCGCGTAGCAACAAGACTCTCTTTGGCCCCTTGGGTGTGAAGCTCCCAAGCTTTGTTGTGGCGTGATAGCCGGATTAATGGACAGAACTCTGCTTTGTCAGCTGAAGCCCCCATGTAACCAATAATATGATAAGCCAATAAGGCGGGATACCCATGTTTGAACCGTGCATCATGGCAACAGGTCCTCTTTGGCAATCTTTAACTTTTTGCAAGAGATAAATTCTTCTTTGAACCAAGATTTTGAACCGGATATTGAGAGTGTCAGAGCTTTGCAAGAGATAATTACCTCTTAAACATGATTTGAACCAGATATTAAGGGCTTCAGCGCTGTATGGGAGACGGGATTACTCTTAAACCGGATTTTAAACCGGAAGCATCATTGTGAGCCGGAATATTTCTGACGACTTTCAAATTTCATCAATATAATAGTAGCCTCCGGTACCGGGTTATCTTTCCCTTCAACATCCTGGGGCACTTGAATTTTCTGAAACTGGCAAGACTTGACCATAACAGAAGGTATATATCATCGTAGCCCCCGAGTCTTAAGTGTTGGGGAATGTTGCAGAAAATAAAAATTTTCTACGCTTTCACCAAGATCAATCTATGAGTTCATCTAGCAACGACAGAGGAGTGCATCTACATACCCTTGTAGATCGCGAGCAGAAGCGTTCAAGAGAACGGGGTTGAGGGAGTCGTACTCGTCGTGATCCAAATCACCGGAGATCCTAGCGCCGAACGGACGGCACCTCCGCGTTCAACACACGTACGGTTGAGGAAGACGTCTCCTCCTTCTTGATCCAGCAAGGGGGAAGGAGAGGTTAATGAAGATCCAGCAGCACAACAGCGTGGTGGTGGATGCAGCAGTGATCTCGGCAGGGCTTCGCCAAGCTTCTGCGAGAGGGAGAGGTGTAGCAAGGGGAGAGGGAGGTGCCAAGAGCATGGGTGCGGCTGCCCTCCCCCCTCTTTATATAGGACCCCTAGGGGGGCGCCGGCCCTAGGAGATGGAATCTCCAAGGGGGGGCGGCGGCCAGGGGGATGGCTTGCCCCCCAAGGCAAGTGGAGGCGCCCCCCTAGGGTTTCCAACCCTAGGCGCAGGGGGGCCCAAGGGAGGGCGCACCAGCCCACTAGGGGATGGTTCCCCTCCCACTTCAGCCCATGGGGCCCTCCGGGATAGGTGGCCCCACCCGGTGGACCCTCGGGACCCTTCCGGTGGTCCCGGTATAATACCGGTAACCCCCGGAAACTTTCCCGATGGCCGAAACTTCACTTCCTATATATAATTCTTTACCTCCGGACCATTCCGGAACTCCTCATGACGTCCGGGATCTCATTCGAGACTCCGAACAACTTTCGGTTTACTGCATACTCATATCTCTACAACCCTAGCGTCACCGAACCTTAAGTGTGTAGACCCTACGGGTTTGGGAGATATGCAGACATGACCGAGACGCCTCTCCGGTCAATAACCAACAGCGGGATATGGATACCCATGTTGGCTCCCACATGCTCCTAGATGATCTCATCGTATGAACCACGATGTCGAGGACTCAAGCAATCCCGTATACAATTCCCTTTGTCAATCGGTACGTTACATGCCCGAGATTCGATCGTCGGTATCCCAATACCTCGTTTAATCTCGTTACCGGTAAGTCACTTTACTCGTACCGTAATGCATGATCCCGTGACCAGACACTTGGTCACATTGAGCCCATTATGATGATGCATTACCGAGTGGGCCCAGAGATACCTCTCCGTCATACGGAGTGACAAATCTCAGTCTCGATTCGTGCCAACCCAACAGACACTTTCGGAGATACCCGTAGTGTACCTTTATAGTCACCCAGTTATGCTGTGACGTTTGGCACACCCAAAGCACTCCTACGGTATCTGGGAGTTGCACAATCTCATGGTCTAAGGAAATGATACTTGACATTTGGAAAAGCTCTAGCTAAACGAACTACACGATCTTTTAGCTATGCTTAGGATTGGGTCTTGTCCATCATATCATTCTCCTAATGATGTGATCCCGTTATCAATGACATCCAATGTCCATAGTCAGGAAACCATGACTATCTGTCGATCAACGAGCTAGTCAACTAGAGGCTCACTAGGGACATGTTGTGGTCTATGTATTCACACGTGTATTACAATTTCCAGATAACACAATTATAGCATGAATAACAGACAATTATCATGAACAAAGAAATATAATAATAACCATTTTATTATTGCCTCTAGGGCATATTTCCAACAGTCTCCCACTTGCACTAGAGTCAATCATCTAGTTACATTGTGATGAATCGAACACCCATAGAGTTATGGTGTTGATCATGTTTTGCCCTAGGGAGAGGTTTAGTCAACGGATCTGCTACATTCAGGTCCGTGTGTACTTTACAAATATCTATGTCTCCATCTTGAACATTTTCACGAATGGAGTTGAAGCGACGCTTGATGTGCCTGGTCTTCTTGTGAAACCTGGGCTCCTTGGCAAGTGCAATAGCTCCAGTGTTGTCACAGAAGAGTGCGATCGGCCCCGACGCATTGGGTATGACTCCTAGGTCGGTGATGAACTCCTTCACCCAGATTGCTTCATGCGCTGCCTCCGAGGCTGCCATGTACTCTGCTTCACATGTAGATCCCGCCACGACGCTTTGCTTGCAACTGCACCAGCTTACCGCCCCTCCATTTAAAATATACACGTATCCGGTTTGTGACTTAGAGTCATCTAGATCTGTGTCGAAGCTAGTGTCGACGTAACCCTTTACGACGAGCTCTTCGTCACCTCCAAAAACGAGAAACATATCCTTAGTCCTCTTCAGGTACTTTAGGATATTCTTGACCGCTGTCCAGTGTTCCTTGCCGGGATTACTTTGGTACTTTCCTACCAAACTTACGGCAAGTCTTACATCAGGTCTGGTACACAGGATGGCATACATAATAGACCCTATGGTTGAGGCATAGGGAATGACACTCATTTCTTCTATATCTTCTGCCGTGGTCGGGCATTGAGCTGAGCTCAATTTCACACCTTGTAACACAGGCAAGAACCCCTTCTTAGACTGATCCATATTTGACTTCTTCAATATCTTATCAAGGTATGTGCTTTGTGAAAGACCTATGAGGAGTCTCGATCTATCCCTATAGATCTTGATGCCTAGTATGTAAGCAGCTTCTCCAAGGTCCTTCATTGAAAAACACTTATTCAAGTAGGCCTTAATGTTGTTCAAGAGTTCTATATCGTTTCCCATCAAAAGTATGTCATCTACATATAATATGAGAAATGCTACAGCGCTCCCACTCACTTTCTTCTAAACGCATGCTTCTCCATAAGTCCGCATAAACCCAAATGCTTTGATCATCTCATCAAAGCGAATGTTCCAACTCTGAGATGCTTGAACCAGCCCATAAATGGATCGCTGGAGCTTGCATACCTTGTTAGCATTCTCAGGGTCGACAAAACCTTCCGGCTGCATCATATACAATTCTTCCTTAAGATGACCATTAAGGAATGCCGTTTTGACGTCCATTTGCCATGTCTCATAATCATAGTATGCGGCAATTGCTAACATGATTCAGACGGACTTTAGCTTCGCTACGGGAGAGAATGTCTCATCGTAGTCAACCCCTTGAACTTGCCGATAACCCTTAGCGACAAGTCGAGCTTTATAGATGGTAACATTACCATCCGCGTCCGTCTTCTTCTTAAAGATCCATTTGTTTTCTATTGCTCGCCGATCATCGGGCAAGTCTGTCAAAGTCCATACTTCATTTTCATACATGGATCCTATCTCGGATTGCATGGCTTCAAGCCATTTGTTGGAATCTGGGCCCGCCATCGCTTCTTCATAGTTCGAAGGTTCACCATTGTCTAACAACATGATTTCCAGGACAGGGTTGCCATACCACTCTGGTGTGGAATGTGTCCTCGTGGACCTGCGAAGTTCAGCAGTACCTTGATCCTGAGCTGCGCTAATCACCGGTTCAAGAGGTAGTACTTCATCAAGTTCCACTTTCCTCCCACTTACTTCTCTCGAGAGAAACTCTTTCTCCAGAAAGGACCCGTTCTTGGCAACAAAGATCTTGCCTTCGGATCTGAGGTAGAAGGTATACCCAATGGTTTCCTTAGGTTATCCTATGAAGACGTATTTTTCCGACTTGGGTTCGAGCTTTTCAGGTTGAAGTTTCTTGACATAAGCATCGCACCCCCAAACTTTTAGAAATGACATCTTAGGTTTCTTCCCAAACCATAATTCACACGGTGTCATCTATATGGATTTAGACGGTGCCCTATTTAAAGTGAATGTAGCTGTCTTTAGAGCGTATCCCCAAAAAGACAGCGGTAAATCGGTAAGAGACATCATAGATCGCACCATATCTAGTAAAGTGCGATTACGATGTTCGGACACACCGTTACGCTGAGGTGTTCCAGGCGGCGCCGGCCCTAGGAGATGGGATCTCCAAGGGGGGCGGCGGCCAGGGGGGTGGCTTGCCCCCCAAGGCAAGTGGAGGCGCCCCCACCCCTAGGGTTTCCAACCCTAGGCGCAGGGGGGGCAAGGGGGGGCGCACCAGCCCACCAGGGGCTGGTTCCCCTCCCACTTCAGCCCATGGGGCCCTCCGGGATAGGTGGCCCCACCCGGTGGACCCCCGGGACCCTTCCGGTGGTCCCGGTACAATACCAATAACCCCCGGAAACTTTCCCGATGGCCAGAACTTCACTTCCTATATATAATTCTTTACCTACGGACCATTCCGGAACTCCTCATGACATCCGGGATCTCATCTGGGACTCCGAAAAACTTTCGGTTTACTGCATACTCATATCTCTACAACCCTAGCGTCACCGAACCTTAAGTGTGTAGACCCTATGGGTTCAGGAGACATGCAGACATGACCGAGACGCCTCTCTGGTCAATAACCAACAGCGAGATCTGGATACCCATGTTGGATCCCACATGCTCCTCGATGATCTCATCGGATGAACCACGATGTCGAGGACTCAAGCAATCCCGTATACACTTCCCTTTGTCAATCGGTACGTTACATGCCCGAGATTCGATCATCGGTATCCCAATACCTCGTTTAATCTCGTTACCGGCAAGTCACTTTACTCGTACCGTAATGCATGATACCGTGACCAGACACTTGGTCACATTGAGCTCATTAAGATGATGCATCACCGAGTGGGCCCAGAGATACATCTCCATCATATGGAGTGACAAATCCCAGTCTCCATTCATGCCAACCCAACAGACACTTTCGGAGATACCCGTAGTGTACCTTTATAGTCACCTAGTTATGTTGTGACGTTTGGCACACCCAAAGCACTCCTACGGTATCCGAGAGTTGCACAATCTCATGGTCTAAGGAAATGATACTTGACATTTAGAAAAGCTCTAGCTAAACGACCTACACAATCTTTGAGCTATGCTTAGGATTGGGTCTTGTCCATCACATCATTCTCCTAATGATGTGATCTCGTTATCAATGACATCCAATGTCCATAGTCAGGAAACCATGACTATCTGTCGATCAACGAGCTAGTCAACTAGAGGCTCACTAGGGACATGTTGTGGTCTATGTATTCACACGTGTATTACAATTTCCGGATAACACAATTATAGCATGAATAACAGACAATTATCATGAACAAAGAAATATAATAATAACCATTTTATTATTGCCTCTAGGGCACATTTCCAACATTAAGATGACTCAAGGAGTTGTCTTGAGATTCTCCGTACTTGACCATAGCAGAAGGTATATATCATTGGTGTTGATAGCATGATGTGAATCTACAGAAGGTTGAGGTGACTGCGGCGGGTTATAAATGATCCCGTATGAGCCGTGTCAGCAACTCGGCCAATGGTTCCTTCCAACTGGTGATTTGAAACTAACAAACTGTAGAGGCGACGACTTGTGTTCCTGCCCATTAAACCATCTAGTGCAGACAGCGGTTGATAGTATATGATAATTTGCCTCCATTTTGAAAGAAAACTAGGCTACCCGAGCTGTGACTTGTTCATACTCAATAAACAGATCATGCAGACAGGTGCTGCCCGGTATGCTGATGTAGACCAGGTCATGAGAGACGGACGATAAGGCCAACCGCAACATCAGAGGCAGCTCGGACAGATGAGTCGACCGCGGTATTGTAAGCCGGCGCGGACAAGCGAGTTAATTCGCAGGGACGGTCCCGGTGAGGTGAAGTAGTCCGGGTCGTAAGGGCGGTGACTTGAGCACATCCATTTACCGGGTAATGAGGCACGGATGAATACCGGGAGCAATGTTGCCAGTACATACACCGTACCCATGGTATAAACAATATTCATAGTGAATAATTGTCCTGCGTAAAAAAATACAGCAGGGCAGAGTAGTTGTTTGTCGAAGAAAATCAATATGTACTTAACAAAATATGTAAGATAAATATCACCTGATTTTTAGGCGACATATGATCATTATATGGCGTCCGTGGATAACGAGGAACTTTTGTGTTGATCCTTTCAAGGGTCTTGCCAGAGTTCACTGTAATTTGTATAACCTTCACTCCAAGAAATTGGGACATATTTATCCTCGGGAATGCCTCGTATATCTTCTGATATGATCAAAAGTTTTTTTAGCACTTAACCACTTTGACTATTCTTCCGTTGTTTCCATCAGCATAGGGGCGTAGGAAGGGAGCAGCCCGCAGGGCCAGGGCGGCCGGGTTAGCACCTTCTGGCTGGCACAGGGCATCCCACCGGAGGCCTGAGGCAACAGGGAGGCGGTTTGCAAGCGGCAGGTGCTGCAACTGCAGAGGCCCTCTTGGCGAGTTGGAGGAAAACGGGGAAGCATTGGCGCCGATGATTTAACTCCGAGCAGCATGGTGCTGTAGCATCACCAAGGTGAGTTTGCGGGTGGCTTGGAAGCAGGAGGTGATCCGGCGACGCGGCGGTTTAGAAGCGGGGCAGAGTCGAGGCCATGGCGTGTCACGGCGGGTGTGGATGAGGCTGGAGCATGGAGCAGCAGCGGCAATAGAGAGGTGCGGCCATGGGATCGAGCCCGGGCGCTCTCCTGGCGCTGAATATATGCGTGCGTGCGGCGGTTTAAAACTGAGGCAGTAGTGGGAACCGGCCAGCGGGTACGGGCACCTGCGGGAGCCGACCCGGCGAGCACGGGAACAGGGGAGAAAAGGCTGGGGCCATGGCCGCACGCGGAGGTGCACGGGCGAGCGACGCGGAGCTGCGCACTCGACGGAGACGGCGGCGGTTCGGAGTCGGAGATGACTCGCAGTGGAGGAGAGGGCCGCAGCAGGTCATGGCAATTCAGCGCGGGTGGCTGGTTAGCGCCCGGTGGTTTGATACACAGGTGGTTCAGCGGCGGAGCAGAGGCGCCTCGATCTCGGCGGATTGATCGAGCAGAGGCCAGCGGGTCACATGCGTTTGACTTGGTGATGCTTCGGAGGCGGAAGGCGACTTGAGGCTGAAACTGAGGCGGAGACTGGCTGAACCAGGCCGGCCTGGTGCTGGCGGCCCGCGGCGCAGCCATGGCCACAACAGTGGCTCGTTAAGGGGTCGTCGGCAACGATTCAGAGAAAAATACTCATCTGATGAACCGGTGCGGCCACGCGGCAATGGTTTGGAGGCCAGAGCACGGCAGTGGCTTGAAGCCATGGCGGAAACGGAGTCCGGTGCGGGGATGCCATGGTGGATCCCGACGCTTTGTGGCGGCTTAGCTCCGGTGGCTCTGCACAACCGTGGGTGTGAGCCTGCTAGCGGGCGGTTCAACGCGCCGGAAGCGAAGGGCCCGGCGGCGGTAGAGGCTTGAGGCAGGCGGAGGCGAAGGCCTCGGTGGCCACGGCGGTTGAGGCAGGCGGAGGCGAAGGCCCCGGTGGCCATAGCGACTCTCGCCCTCCTTCTAGCGCCATATACTAGGCAGAGCTGCGGGGTGCAGCGCGGGAAGCGGCTCCGTGAGCAGCGACCTGGCCTAGCATGGGCGGACGACGGAGGAGACGATCCGGCGACGGCTTGTGATGGAGGCGGATGGAAACCGAGGCGAGGCGGCGTGGCTGGGGCGGCTCAACACACCGGCGATGGCAACTTGGAGGTGGTGGCAAGGGCCAGCGGCCAGCTGTCTCCGGCGGCTCAGTAGGCGGAGGTGCGTCTGGCGGTTTGGGGATGCATCCAGGATGGCCCGGCGCCGGTTTACTGGCAGCAAGACGAGCAGGGCCGGCTCACTGGGTTCGGGAGCCAGGTCGCCTGAGTGGAGGCGCGGCGCAGAGGGCCGCGGCGGTTTGGGCGTCGAGGCCCTGGCGGGTCGTCCTGAATCAGATTCGCGATGATCGACAAGATCGGTCAGATTAGAGAATTCGGCGTGATCGGAGTTCAGATGTGATCTGTGATTTCCGAAAACGTCGGGTGCTGCACGCACCCGCGAGGGGCGCTGCCCCTTCAAACCCTGCCCGCTAACCGGCTAGCGGGACCGTCGTGTATTTCGTACCCGACACACAAACCGGTAGAATGCGATTCTATGCATAACTTTTTGTTTTGCAGGTTTGATGTGAATAGTATGGCTCATGTGTATGTGATGCATGTGTGTAATTTATACGTGGCCTGTGTGTCATGTTTGTCAGCCGGCAGGAGCCAAAGTGCTGTCATTATATTGTACAATGACCTGCGTGTTGACTTGTGACTCTATGTAAAATTCATTACTAGTTGTAGTAGTTGGATAATAGAGATCAGGTTGGTGGCTTGGCGTCCCAGCGTGACAAACAAGATGGAGTTCCTAGATGGTCATCGGAGCCGGAGCCGACCTAGAATAACGTCCATGAAGGAGCCATACTATTTCACAATATGTGTTTATTTGTGATTGTTATGCTTATTTGTTTCTATGCATGTTAGAATGGTAGAAAGATCCCTCATGAATATCAAGCGAATTGTCATCCCCGATGTTGCACCTTCGCACGTCAAGTACGTCTAGTAGTGGGCTCATAAAATTGGGGTGTTGCTGGATGTCCTTGAACTGAAGGGTTCGTGTCGGACACGGACATGCACTGCATCAGGTTAACTTGACAAGGCTATCAAAATGGTTTTGGGCCTTGTGGCAAAGAAGGTTGGGAGCCGGGGTATGAGATACCTTCCTGACCGACAGGAGTCGTATAGAGATACGATTAGCAAGGAGTTGCTTACCGAATAGGTATGTTGGCTAGCAGTGATGCTAAAGCTCACTAGTAGCATGCGCTAGTCGGATCCTGAATCACTGAGAGTCTGCGGAGGGATGCTGACTTCAGTGGGAGTATTTCTGTTTAGGCTTGAATTACTCTACATAAACACATTGCTTAGTGATTGCATATTTTCTGTTGTAGGTCAATGGCACCACCTGCTCAACCCAACTTTGCATTGACATCAATTCTGGAAAAGGATAAACTGAATGGAACAAACTTTACCACATGGTATAGAAATTTGAGAATTATTCTCAAGCATGATAAAAAGGAACATGTTCTAGAGGATCCACTTCCATAGGAACCTGCCGATAATGCTAATGCCACAACTAAGAATGCCTACCAGAAACTCGTTGATGAATCAACGGAGATCAGCTGTCTGATGCTGGCTTGTATGGAACCCGATTTGCAACAACATTTCCAAAATGTTGAGGCTTACGATATGATCGAGAGTCTCAAGAGCATGTTTCAGACACAGGCTAGGACCGAAAGGTTCAACGTCTGGCGATCCTTGATGGATTGCAAGGTGAAAGAAGGTGATCCACTGAGCCCACATGTGATCAAGATGATCGGATATGTGCAGCTTTGGATTGGTTGGGCTTCCCGCTCTTGGATGAGCTTTCTACTGATGCTGTTCTGGGTTCTCTTCCGCCCAGCTATGGGCCGTTCATCTCGAACTATCATATGCATGGCATAGATAAGAAGCTCACTCAATTGCATGGGATGCTCAAGGTGGCAGAGCAGGATATAAAGAAAAGCATGCATCAAGTGTTGATGGTGCAGAAATAGGCTAAGTTCAAGAAGAGTTGGTCTAAGAAAAAGGCTAAGGCAAAGGGCACGGAGACGGTAACCTCTGCCGCCGCCCGAAGTCTGGACCGGACTCGAAGACCGTTTGCTATCACTGCAAGGAGACCGGTCACTGGAAGAGGAACTATAGCAAGTGGCTTGCAGAGCATGGCAAGAAGGCCGAAAATGCTTCTTCAGGCAAAGGTACACTTGTTGCATATGTTATAGACATTTACCTTGCTGATATACCTAGTAGCTCTTGGGTATTTGATACCGGATCAGTTGTTCATATTTGCAACTCGATGCAGGGGCTGGTAAGAACTAGGCGTGTGGCACAAGGGGAGATTGACATCAGGGTCGGCAACAAAGCAAGAGTTGCTGCGTTGGAGGTCGGCACGATGCAGCTCCAGCTTCCTTCCGGATTCATTATGGAATTGAATAATTGTTATTACATTCCTGCACTTAGTCGGAACATTATTTCTGCCTCATGTTTGATGAGTCAAGGTTATGAATTCAATTTAAAGGCAATGGTTGTTCAATATTTTTGAATGGTATGTTCCACGGCTATGCACCCATTGTTGATGGGCTATTTATATTGAATCAAGAACAGGAACCGGTCTATAACGTGAATGTCAAGAGGCATAAGCCTAATGAGATAAATCTGACATACTTCTGGCATTGTCGGCTTGGACACATTAGTCTGAAACGCATGAAGAAGCTCCATGATGATGGGCTCCTAACTTCGTCCGACTTTGGGTCATTCGAGACATGTGAATCATGCTTGGTCGGCAAGATGACTAAGTCTCCTTTCGCAAAGAGTTGCGAGAGGGCGTCCGAGCTATTGGAGCTTATACACAGTGATGTGTGTGGTCCAATGAGCACAACTGCTAGAGGTGGCTATCAGTACTTCATGACTTTTACCGACGACTTGAGTAGATATGGATATATCTATTTGATGAGGCACAAGTCAGAAACTTTTGAAAAGTTCAAAGAGTTTCAGAATGAGGTTGAGAATCAGATCGGCAAGACTATAAAGCTTCTACGATCTGATCGTGGAGGTGAGTACATGAGCCAGGAGTTTGATGATCATCTGAAAAGCCGAGGTATAGTACCTCAGCTCACACCTCCGGGTACACCACAGAGAAACGGCGTGTCAGAACGGAGGAATAGGACCTTGTTGGACATGGTCCGGTCTATGATGAGAAAATCGGATTTACCCTTGTCATTTTGGGGATACGCTCTAGAAACTGCAGCTTTCACACTTAACAGGGTACCATCGTAATCCGTAGACAAGACACGACATGAGATGTGGACCGGGAAGAGTCGCAATTTGTCTTTTCTAAAGATTTGGGGTTGTGAAGCATTTGTCAAGCGACTTATGTCAGACAAGCTTACACCTAAATCGGACAAATGCATATTCGTGGGATATCCGAGGGAAACCTTGGGATATAGCTTCTACAACCGGGAAGAGAACAAAGTGTTTGTTGCTCGGAACGGGGTTTTCCTTGAGAAAGAATTTCTCAGTCAGGAGGCTAGTGGGAGGACGGTCCGACTCGAAGAAATTTGAGGACCACTCGGGGACAGCTCGGCTGGTGATGAGATCATACCGAAGTCAGTCAGGGAACCCGTAGTGGAAGCGGCACCAGAACCACGAAGGTCGGAAAGATTTTGCAGAGTGCGTGATGTATTGTTGCTAGAAAGCGATGAGCCGGCCACGTATGCGGAAGCGATGGTGAGCCCAGATTCCGAGGCATGGCTGGAGGCCATGAGATCCGAGTTAAAGTCCATGGATGAGAATCAAGTCTGGGACTTGGTTGATCCGCCACCTGGCATAACTGCCATAGGTTGCAAATGGGTCTTTAAGAAGAAAACCGATGTGGATGGAAATGTTCAGATCCACAAAGCTCGGCTTGTCGCTAAAGGTTATGGACAAGTTCAAGGAATTGACTACGATGAGACTTACTTGCCAGTAGCGATGCTGAAACCAGTGAGGATCGTACTAGCTATAGCTGCATATTTTGATTATGAGATATGGCAGATGGATGTCAAAACCACTTTCCTTCATGGAAATTTAACCGAGGACATGTATATGATACAACCCGAGGGTTTTGTCGATCCGACTAGGACTAGTAAGGTATGCAAGCTCAAGAGATCCATTTATGGGTTGAAGCAAGCATCTCGGAGTTGGAACATTCGTTTTGATGAGGTCGTCACTGGTCTCGGTTTCATCAAAAGCGAAGAGGACTCTTGTTTATACAAGAAATTAAGTGGGAGCTCAATAGTGTTTTTCATCTTGTATGTGGATGACATATTGTTGATCGGGAACAATGTTTCGATGTTGAACTCGGTCAAGGGATCATTGAATGGCAAGTTTTCGATGAAAGACCTTGGTGAGGCAGTGTATATTTTAGGCATTAAGATCTATAGAGATAGATTGAGGAGGCTGCTCGGCTTAAGCCAGAGCACGTACATAGATAAAGTGTTGAAGCGGTTCAACATGAGTGAGGCGAAGAAAGGGTTCTTGCCACTCTCACATGGTATAAGGCTAAGCGAGACTCAGAGTCCTTTGACATCTGATGAGCGAAGCATGATGAGTAGGATTCCATATGCCTCGGCAATCAGATCCATCATGTATGCCATGATATGTACAAGGCCTGATGTTGCTTTTGCAATAAGCCTAACAAGCAGATACCAGGCAAACCCAGGTGAGAGTCACTGGGTAGTAGTAAACACTATTTTGAAGTACCTGAAAAGGACTAAAGAGATCTTCCTAGTTTATGGAGGTGAGGAAGAGCTCGTCGTAAGGGGTTACACCGATGCTAGTTTCCAAATCGACAGAGATGATTGTCGATCACAGTCCGGATTCGTGTACGTCCTGAACAGAGGAGCAGTGCACTGGATGAGTTCCAAGCAGGATACAGTGGCTGATTCTACCACAGAAGCCGAATACATTGCGGCTTGTGAAGCTGCAAAGGAAGGTGTTTGGATCCGGCATTTTCTGGATGATCTTGGTATTTTCCCAGTCTCGGTGAAACCGTTGGACCTTTATTGTGATAATTCTGGTGCCATCGCACAAGCCAAGGAGCCGAGGAATCACCACAAGGTCAGACACATAGATCGGAAATATCACCTGATACGAAAGATCGTAAAGAATGGTGATGTAGAGTTATGCAAGATTCACACGGATGCAAATGTTGCAGATCCGTTGACTAAGCCGCTTCCACAACCCAAGCATGAGGGGCACGTTAGAGCTATGGGCATTCGATGTCTGTTTGATTGACTCTAGTGCAAGTGGGAGACTGTTGGAGATATGCCCTAGAGGCAATCATGTATGATGATATTTCCTATGTGTTTATGAATAAAAATAGTCCTTGGACATTATCAATCATGTATATCAACAAGTACATGACTTGTTTGTGGGACTATGCATTGTATGATGACTGTCCTAAAAAATCCCTAGTCGAAAGGGCTGTGTGGACGCACAGCCGACTAGACTAGCATATGACACGGTCGATGGCTCGGTCTCACTAGCCATGGAGCAATGGATGCTAACCAGATAATATGGACTTGGAAAGGTCTGGTTGGATTCGACATAGTCGGATCCGAGTCGAGATAAGGTCCGAGTCGGACAGACCCAACTATGAGACGCAGTGATATGTCATCTGTGAGTCTCTAGTACAACATATGTTCTATGTTCTAAGACCTGAGCTGACGCATGTATTCGGGATGGTGACAGACTTGCTTTGGGCCGACCAAACGCTACTCCATGACTGGGTAGTTACAAAGGTAGGTTTCGGGTTTGTCCAGTCCCATGCTGTGAGACATGGTCGAGCAAGATGGGATTTGCCCCTCCTATCAAGAGAGATATACTCTGGGCCCCTCGTGTGATCCGACCCGGATAAGCATGGCCATGTGACAAGGATTATGAGATAATCCGGATTGTGGTCGGTATCACTGGAACGAGAAAGAGGTTGGGCTAGCACAAGGATGACAGTCTTGCCTTGAGCCCGACAACATATATCCTGCGGCAAAGGGAACAGAAGTGTGACACGTTGTACAGGTTCGCCTAACCAGCTTCATAGTCTGCTTGGTGGTCGGCACGCCTTGCTAGAGGCCGCTACCAACCGTGCAGGTCGGAGGTGATCCAAACTGCGACCAAGACGACTTGAATCTAAGGGGTCGCACGCTTAAGGGAAGGAACCTACGAGGTCAGTTCGTAGGACACTGGTCAGATGTGATCCGAACTGGACTAGGAACGTGACCGAGTAGACTTTGGGCTTTAGGGTCCGTTTGAGGCCCAAGTGTTGAGACTGCGATGGACGCCTATATAAAAAGTGGAGGTGCGGCATACTCATGCGATTGATTGCTTCGGCGCTGTCACTAGGGTTTGCATGTGTTGCGAATAGCCACCTCCACTCGCTGTCGACTGTGTGATCGGACCTAGCAGTCCGCCGCATGGTGTTCCTCCTGCACGCGCGGATACCGTTAGAGGCGGTGCACTTGCGCCGCTCCGGCGAACTTGTACGTGGGATCGGATGACCGACAGTTCGAGGGAGATCGGACGAGGAGGAGACGATCCACGCGGACGCGCTGCCCCAACTCTTCTTCCACTGCACGGCACTGCGCGTCTAGTGGTAATGAACTGTGATCCATCTCTCGTAGCATGTTCCTGTTGTTCTACGCATAGGAAAATTTTAAATTGTAGTCGATGCACCCTACCGTAGAACCCAACACTCAACACAGGCGGTTACAAAACCCAAGAGAGGAGGAGGAAAGTGGAGCTGAGCGAACTGCAGAAGCTTCAGGCAAGGGTACGAAAGCTAGAGGAACAACAAGCTGTTGAGAACCAGCGAGATCCTGCCCAAGCTACCCCAGAAGCTACCCCGCCATCTCAGCGGAGAAGCAGCATGGCTTCCACCGAGCTCGTTCAGCAGCCTGACTTCACGAGTCCTAACTACCCCATGGATGCTATCACGGAGTCACACCAGTGCCAGCTTATGACGCAGTGGCAACACCTCAAAGTCAAGGCGGCTGTCGGCTCTGTGTTCCCTCCTGAATCTGACGCAACTTTTCACTGCCTTCCGATTCCACAAGGCTATGCTGTTGTGATGGTGGATGAAATAACAGAGGGATTTGAGGAGCTCCAGCTTGACCACCCTACAGGTGAAGGGGAGACTCAGTTGGGTCTTGCTCTGAAGACTCCACGTCTATGGCGGAAGGAGCACATCAAGCTTCTGAACTTCACGCCACCGATGAGTCAGCTGGGCACTCCGCCTCCTCCGCCTCCTTTGGCGAGTGATCAGCGCACTCCGCATCCTGCTCTGGCGTGTGAGGGCAGGAGTATTCTGCCTCCTTCTCCGCCTGCTCCGGTGCGTCCGACCAGCCCGCCTCCTCCTTCGCCTCATCGGTGATGGCGGAACAGACGCTGCCGTTCCGGCTGCTCCGGCGCATCGTAGCACTCCGCCTCCTTCTTCTCCGCCTCGTAAGCAACAAAAGAAGATAGCCGCAGCCGCTCCGGCTGCTCCGACCTCTAGCAATGCAGCCAGAGGCGGGAGGCAATACAGATTCAGTCCTTCTCTCAAGCCTCTAGAGAAGTTACCATACAAGATGAGCGAGGAGGAAAACAAGAAGATCTGTGAAGCCCAAGTGAAGGACTTCTTTGAAATGCAAAAAGCTAAGAAACATCCACCTCCGGATGAGAAGATAGATCCGGTGAAAGCGAAGCGCACTTTGGATGCCCTGACGTGAGCACCACCGCCTCTGCCACAAACCAACTATGACCGCATTATTGAAAGGACATATAAGGAAGCGGAGCAGTTGGGAAGTACTTGCAGTGATCGAAGGTTAGCAGAACGAAGAAGTGGGAAAAAAATCCCCAGCTCGGCGAAGAAGCGAAGCAATCGTGCCCCCCGCTCAAGGTGTCTAGCGATATCGTCGCTAATCTTCCGGGGATGGTGCCCGATACCAATCCTGGAGATTACATGCCTGACGATGCACTTTTTGATACAATGGAGGTGGCCACATTCAAATACCGGCACGGGAAGCCTCTCGTCACACCTGGTCATCCTCCTCTAACAACGATGATGCAAAGATTTCATGATTGGTACATGGACATCTGCAGCAAGTCTGGGAAAGATACTTTGAGGCTGAGAGTTAAACAGAAGCACGACCTCGTTGGAATTGATCTGTTGTATGTTCCATATGAATAGTTCTTCCAGTTTTTCAATCAAAAGGCCCTCGACAAAGTAATCATCACTTGCTCAAAAGGCCCTCAACAAAGTAATCATCACTTGCTACTGTCTGTAAGTACTACTTCTATAATTAAGTCTCTATATATAACTCAGCTCTTTCATTGCATGTATATATAATTATCCTCACTATATTATGCAGATTGAAGATCGTCGAATTGAAGAAAAGACAAATCGGTGATATTGGGTTCATTAACACAAATCTCGTAGATGAATGAAATGTTAAACATGACGCCAAACAAACCGAGGCCAACTTGCTATGATCGTTACTTCGAAATCAAAACAAAGATACAATACTCTTTTCTTACGAATTCAAGTGAGTGTTATTGTCTTGTGCATATTCGGTTTCCCTTATTACTCGAGGTCATAGTAATGTAATTGATGACTTACGCAAGCGTGCGCAGCTTCCACTTTATTCTGCTAGAGATTAAGCTTGAGCAGGGACTAGTAACCGTCATAGACTCGAGACGAAAAGATCCCGAGGAGTATGCGACCATGACTAAAATGCTCGTTAAGTAAGTTCAATCAATCATTATCGCACCATATCGGCAACTTTGTTCATTTCCTGATATCAAGTAATTGTTTTCTTTGTCTGGCAGGGTTTGGAAAAAATTACCATAGAACCTCTGGGACTGCCGGGGGAGTTACGATTGAAACACCCGAAAGTAAGTACTACTAGCTAGTTTCGCGCATCTCCCATTGATTGTAGCTAGTTTCATCAATACCATTTAGCATGCTTGCTTATCAGTTTGATTGACCTCTATTTCTTGTAAAGTGGTTGTGGCAGGAACCCAGAAATAATTACTGTGGATACTACATTTGCAAGTTCATCTGCCACATGACCTGTGAGCGGGGCTACTCTAAAAAACAATATGAAGTGCGCTAAGCAATAATATTCACAATTTTATTTTATTACCATTATTTATGTTGAGTCTCATTCATATATATGTATTGACCCGCTTCTTCAAATTAGATGTTTCAGATGCGGGATGAACTCCTACCACAAGATCGCATACGAGCAATTCAAGAGGAATTAGCGGGATTCTTTCTTGACCACGTCATCGATAAAGACGGATAATACCATGTGGAACTTGAGTTCAGATGTTAGGGGATTGTAAGAGATCTTATATTGTATATATGTAGCCAGTAGCGTCGGATAGATATATGAAAACTTGTTGTTCGACCAATCTCTCGGAGAAGGAGAGGTCGGTCACTTCTCTCTGTATATGTTCATGACGATCTTATGTACTTAATGGTTTCCTTCATTTGCTTACTAGCTAGTTAGCGTGTCGAGTCCTCTCTATACGTATAGTACATAGCGTCGACCAAGCACGGAGATAAGGGAGGACACTTCTCTCTATTAGCTAGCTAACACAATATATGAAACCCTTAAATTAACCCTATAAAAACCCCAACCCCTGAACTGCTGATGCGTGGATGTCTTTTGGTCCCGGTTGGTGCCACCAACCGATACAAAAGGCCCTCTTGCCCGGGCAAGCCACAACGGCCACGTGGATCCCCATCTGTCCCGGTTCGTAGGCGAATCGGGACTAAAGGTATTGGGTTTTAGTACCGACACTTTAGTCCCGGTTCGGGAACCGAAACAAATGAGCCTTATGAACAGGGACAAATGAGGCTTTTTCTACTAGTGAAAGTTTTAGATTTTTTTAAAATATTTTGGTATGTTTTCTTGCAGGCAATCATCTAGTTATATGTGTTTGTAGGGAGTATTTATGAATGGAGTAGTAGTAGATATTTCCGTTACGTTCTTCTCCGTACACATGGCAGTAGGTTCGTTTATATTCAGCTGTGACATGCACCCACGTAGGTTTTTCCATGCAGAATCGCTTCAAAACGGTCCCGCGTTTGTGCAACGAATTAAATCCCATCACATCGATCGTGCAGTGCTGGTCCAACTCGGTAGCTCTTCTCATTGAATAAAAGTAGCTTTCGAGTCTCTAGACACTGCCCCTGCATGTTACTGTAGATCTCATTATATATGCGACAATCCGGCCTACAAAGCCTGTAGTGAAAGACTCTTTCACATCAATTTTCGGCTAGTGATTGCACGTGTACGAGCTCAGCCCATAACATGTCCCCGCCGCAACCTACCCTTGACAGCGCCCCGCCAGAAAACTTGTCTTCAAAATTTTCTTATTTCGCGAACTGAGCCACAGAGGATACATATATAACTTGCGTTTGAATTTTACTTGTTTAGACAAGAGTTTTTTTCTGCCGAAACCGACAAGCCAGACAAGACCTCTTGCCATTGCAGTACAAAGAAAAAATGTTGGTCAATTTAAGAAAACCCACACAACAGACAACACGGCGAACCTATAGCACTGATCAAGAAGTCAAGATCATCGTCTGTTCACGATTGAGGCAGCACAGGCAAGCACACACCCACTACTTCTTTTTGGAATCTTACTTGGTTCATATATATCTTTGCGTCGATGATCAGATGACATGTTTTTATCATTCCATTCTGATCAAACGCACTAAGCAGCAGTAAATCTGAACATCGTATCGTCTCCCTTCCCTAGTTACAATCTTGCATACATGCCTTGAACGTTGTCAAGTTAGTGCTAAATACATTCATTTAAGAAACAAGTTTGGGACAAGCTTTTTCGGACGGAGGAAATACTGTTTACACGTGGGTCTCAGTGAAGATTTTGCGCGAACTGGAATCTGCTGACATAAATGGGAAACCAACGGCCAAATCATTGAAGAGTTCGCCGCGACGTCGCCATGGGCATCTTGAAGCTGTCTCCGGCTTGGGATCGGCAGAAGAGAACGCCCCGTAGCCCGTACGTGCCGCTACCGACGGATATGCCATCGAAATCACAAACAGCAATCGCGCTAGTGAAGTTGTCTGTGATTCCTCAACAAAATTATGTAGTAGTACCACGTAGTACTGCTCGTAAGTTTGTCAAGTCAGACATGTACAGTAGCATATATAATTATCTCCCGCTCCGGACAAATCTGCTAGCTGCAGTAGATGGCTAGTCCATTGATGAATCATGAGAGTTCGTTTGCTTGTGGGCCAAGGGTCAAGTAGCTAGCTTTAACGCTCGGTTTACTGGCCTTGGCTGAGTTGACTGGTGATAATCGTACGTTAAGATTCATAGATCTACCCACTGGTCACGGATCACCTTGACCTTTTAGGAGTTGGGTGCCAGCTACTAGGTAGATAGCTGATGGTTTGTCGCATTTGGTTGCTGAGCTTAACTGAATGTAACTTCACACACTAGGTGACAGTGGTTCAAGCCCTTCCGTCTGGAACGGGACTTGTGTTTGCATGGAAGGTACACCAGTGCTGCTTTTGCATGCACGACTTCAGATTCACGTTTTGCCTCGAATCGATCTGTAGGCCACATCTGGCGCCAGTGACCAGTTGGGTGCGGGCATGAAGTATCTGTCCTCGATCCGTGCCTTATGTGCTGTGAGTAGATCAGTGACTAGTAGCACCACTGTCCAGCTAAACCAGATAGTATATAGTACGAAGCTTAAGGGCATTTCTAACAGATCCCTTATAACCGATTAAAGGAGTAAAAGTGTGGTTTACTTCTCTAACAAGGGCCTAGCCGATCCCTTATCCGCTATAAGGGAGTAAAAGTTTTACTCCGGTACTAAAAATCTTCCTATATTTACTCCACTATGCGGCGGCTGAGTAAAAGTCAAGCCTCCCCTCTAGTGCCTCCTCCCTTCCCTCCATGCCGCATCTTCGCCCGCGCCGCCCCTCGCACCCCCCGCCTGCCGCCGCCGCCCCTCCGTAGGCTCCACCGCTGTCCTCTACCACTTCAATTTGCGCCTCCTCGTCCTTCCGTCGCCGGTGAAGAAGTGGAGGATCTGAGGCTGCTCCTGCCGCCGCCGGATTTGGCGTTTCCGTCTGGACTATACTAATAGGCTGGTCGGAGATGACTAGTGAGATTCCGAGGATAGATGTCCCCAGGAACCATTGGGTATTTCCCTTTGGTTGCTGAGCTTAACTGAATGTAACTTCACACACTAGGAGACAGTGGTTCAAGTCCTTCCGTCTGAAACGGGACTTGTGTTTGCATGGAAGGTACACCAGTGCTGCTTTTGCATGCACGACTTCAGATTCATGTTTTGCCTTGAATCAATCTGTAGGCCACATCTGACGCCAGTGACCAGTTGGGTGCGGGCATGAAGTATCTGTCCTCGATCCGTGCCTTATGTGCTGTGAGTGGATCAGTGACTAGTAGCACCACTATCCAGAGAAAGAAAGAATACAAACGAAAGTCAAACTATACTAATAGGCTGGTCGAAGATGACTGGTGAGATTCCGGGGACAGATGTCCCAGGAACCATTGGGTATTTCCCTTTGGTTGCTGAGCTTAACTGAATGTAACTTCACACACTATGCGACAGTGGTTGAAGCCCTTCGTCTGGAACGGGACTTGTGTTTGCATGGAAGGTACACCAGTGCTGCTTTTGCATGCACGACTTCAGATTCACGTTTTGCCTCGAATCGATCTGCAGGCCACATCTGACGCCAGTGATCAGTTGGGTGCGGGCATGAAGTATATATCCTCGATCCGTGCCTTATGGGCTGTGAGTAGATCAGTGACTAGTAGCACCACTGTCCAGCTAAACCAGATAGTATATAGTACGAAGCTTAAGGGCATTTCTAACAGATCCCTTATAATCGATTAAAGGAGTAAAAGTGCGGTTTACTTCTCTAACAAGGGCCTAGCCGATCCCTTATACGCTGTAAGGGAGTAAAAGTTTTACTCCGGTACTAAAAATCTTCCTATATTTACTCCACCGTGCGGCGGCTGAGTAAAAGTCGCGCCTCCCCTCCACTGCCTCCTCCCTCCTTCCCGTGGCGCAACTGCGCCCGCGCCGCCCCTCGCACTCCCTGCCCGCCGCCGCCGCCCCTCCCCTTCGTAGGCTCCGCCGTTGTCCTCTACCACTTCAATTTGCGCCTCCTCCTCCCATCGTCGGTGAAGAAGTGGAGGATCTGAGGCTGCTCCTGCTGCTGCCGGCTTTGGCGTTTCCGGCCGCCGGCAGCTGCGCCTTGCCATGGATTGGTCGGGAATCAGACCACACAACCTCGGCAACGCCTTCCGGTCGCATGCAGGTACTGGTTCCTCCTCTAGCCACTCGAATCTCTCTCATCGAAGGTACGCCGGCAAATACATGCCTGGCCGTCATCCCGGCTCGGAGCTGGCGCAGCGGCTCGCCGTTGCCGCTCATACAACGCGGCGACTGCACGCGGTAGGTTGTGCGTCGAGTCTCTACCACGCCGCAACATTCCGGATGGGTGTTCTTCAAGTGCACAAATGATGGGGAATGTGATTGTTTTCGTTTAGTTCTTCACTGAATTCGGCACATCGGTAGCTCATTTTTTGTTCCTCTATGTGTGTAGGATGGATGCAAGTTTTGGGATTGGAAAGAAGAATACATCGACCTATTGATAGCACAAAAATCGATAGATGTTCGTGCACTCGTTGCTAGAACTGAGACTAGAGATGAGTCTAGAGATGAGATTAGATGCGAAGCAATGTCTACTTCTTCAGAATCGAAGAAGAAAGAGATGTTGAAGCTCAAGAATCCGCAGATCAACAATGAAGACGTAGAGAAGATATTAATCCAACTAGTGGGAGCAGTTAGGAAAATTGGATATATCTTCTAAAATGTCTAATTGTGGTTCTTATTTTCTTTGGTCTTGCTCTCGTGGCGAAGATTGGTGAATTATGTATTCCAATGTCGTTGAATGAAATAAGAAAGTAAGGAAATGTTTTTTGATGGCCGAATATGTGATGTAAATGAAAATTTATTTTTACTCCACTAAATTTAGAGGATCGGCTAGAAACGGCCAAAACTTAATGGACTAAATTTACTCTATTAAGATTTACTTCACCGTTTTACTCCTTTATTTTTAGGGGATCGGTTAGAAATGCCCTAAGCAACAAGAACACCGAAAAGTCAGACGATTCACTGTTACACTCCTGCTTCGGCTTGTTAGATGGGCCGACAGCCACCGACCTGTAGATATACTACAGGACTAAAAAGGAGGATGGCAATTACTTCGATCTGAGTTGCACACTTTAGTTCAGTATAAAAAGCACAGCTCTATAGTGGGCGGGACGTCAAATTGACCACCTTTTTTGTTAGGAAAAAGGAGTTACCGCTATGTACACGTCAGTTAGCAAGTCCGAGGTGCTCTTCCGTGGGTTGCTTGATTGTTTTGAAATTGGAGCTGCGGTGGAGCGAGTCCAGGTGACGACGATGACAGACGCTCGGTGGTCGTTTGTGGCGGGCACGGTCAGCGCAAGTCCTGCATATTTTCCAGGTGATGCTCGTCGTCAAAGTCGGAGCTGTCAGTTGTTTGTGCGTGTGGTCATCTGTTGGCATGTGCTGTCATGTCTTCTGTTGCATGTCGATGGCCAGGTTGGCCGGTGGTGCCCATGTGTTTGTGGGTTGGATGTATCGGTGTTATCCCGGTTTTCCGTCAATTAATCGAATAATCCTCACTTCTTCTTAATCAATGAAAATGGTAAGTCTTTTGCCTTGTTTCAAAAGAAAAAAAAGGAAGCAAACGGCTGTTTGGTTGTCTGCTGCCCCGGACTGTGAGCCAACAGAACTAGAGGCTTCGTACCGAAAGTGTAACAACGAGTCAGGTTCCTTTGATTTTTTCTTTTTGAGGGATGTCAGTTTCCTTTTGATGGTAATTGTGAATATGTGTGACTGGTGCCATAAATTTTAGTCACCGGGTTACATTTAGTTGAGTACCCGAGTTTATTCTCCTTATTCAGTTGCATTTGTATTCCACTTAACATGAATTTTTTGAAAGCTTCAGATTTTCTCTGGTAACTGTAATGAAGGAATGTTTCACAATGGACCACTCTGATTGACGATGATCCAAAGGCTGTATTGGACCATACGCAAGTAGGAAACGGAACATGTGGCCCAAAATAAAAAGATCGTCGAAATAATAATACAACTTGATCAATCTGCCCCAGTATCCCCTTCGAACAATCACAGAGCCCACTACCCTCCGCAAAATAAAACAAAAATAAATCTCATTTTACTTCTCTCATTGCGGCAAATGCTATTTCACATCCGTGGTGCATCTCCATCTTCGCTTACCATTTCGTTCTACTCCATAAAAACCATCTGATTTTTTTTCACATATAAACAACAGCCGTCTCCCAAACCTAGCCGCCGCTGCAACCAAAGCTTCCCTAGGCCACTTTCCTCTTCCTCATTCGTTGGCCTCGTTGGCTGCAAGAGGAGTGGGGCTCCCTCGGTCTTGTATTCTTTTTCTTAAGTTTTTGTTTCCCGGCGACATTGACAAGATGGTGGCGGGGATGACGTGTTGGAATAAGGTCTATCCGGTCTCTTCCTACCTCGACGACGTTCGCCCCGACACCGACGAAGAGCCTATGAGTGTTCGTATCCACAGATCTCTTGTCTCTTTTCAAATCTTGGTAATTGGTGTGTATTTCAAGAAGAGCTATTGGCTGGTTATTGATGCGGCGACTTCGACATCGTCTTTCATTTTATTTTGCGACATCGTCCGGTTTCTCTAACCCCATGGAGTGGTGGTGATGAATTGTAAGCTTGTACTACATGGGGTGATGTAACGACCCATGCTGCATCAGTGATTCTATATCTTGTCTCAACGGGCAAGTGGCTAGTGTGGCCTTCAAAGCCTCATATAACAAGGACGTTTGTAGTTATTGTTGATTCAGAGCAATTTTAATCTCCGGCAGGCGACGAACAATCGGAGGAAGAAGGATGTTAGTATGATTTTCAATGTAATTTTTTTTACTTGAGCTGTGCATCCAATTGCCTTTTCATTGCGTTGATTATATCTTTTATATATGTTCATCAATATAATATGTCTTTTAAGTGTCCTTTCTAAAGGAAAATACGGTCCATTTGACATAAGAGTGCACCCCTCCCACTAGCATTGTTCATTTGGTAGATTGGCCTCGGTTGACGCACCTTTTTTTATAGTATAACAGATGCATAGTTACCTGCTGAGGACATTTTTCTAAAAACAAAACTGTTTAGGACTCCCCATCTGGTTTTCTGAATGTTCCGGAAGTTTTTCTTTTTTTACTGCTTTACTTTTTATTTTTGGTTATATTTTTTCCCTTTTTCCTTTTAAATTTGGTGATCATTTTTCAAAGCCATGAATATTTTTTTGAACATGTTATAAAGTCAAGAATAGTTAATTCTCCAATTTTCATGAACATTTAATTCTCCAACATTGATATAATTTGCAAAGATTTTTCTAATGATTGGTTCTTTCGAAATCTGTGATTTTTAAAAACAATTTATGATTTTGTTTACTAATTTTGCAAACATTTTGAATTCATGAGCCCTTTTTTAAAATCTACAACATTTTAAGTGCACGAAGATTTTTTTCAATTCTTAAATTCATCAACATATTTTGATTTCACGAAACTCTTTTCTAATCTATGAGAAAACCGATAGCCGGTTTTATTAGACAGATCTAGGTTTTTTCAAATAGTCAAATCATAAACATGTTTTGGAAATATGCGAACATTTTGTGAAATCATGAACATCTTTTACGGATTCACGAACATTTTTATAAATCATGAACATGTTTTGAATGGACGAACATTTTATGAATTTTGGGAAAACCTTTTGAGAGTCATGAACTTTTGTTTTTGTTTTTAATTAAACATTTTTTAAATGCATGAACATTTCTTGAATCAGCATTTTTTTTAATGGATTAACTTCTTTTGAAATTTGGGAACATTTTCTAAAATTTGCGCACATTTTTATACTCCCTCCGTCCCAAAATTCTTGTCTTAGATTCGTCTAGATACGGATGTATCTAATAATAAAACATGACTTGATACATCCGTATTTAGACAAATCTAAGACAAGAATTTTGGGACGGAGGGAGTATTTATAAAAAACACTAACACTTCTAGAATTTGAGAACATTTTTTCAAATTCATGAATATATTTTGAACATGCGAATCTTTTTTCAAAATTAAGAACATTTTTTATTTGATAAATGCTAGTTGATACAAACAATATTCAAGAATTTTATAAATTCTTGTGAAATTAATTAAAGTCCAAAATTTCAAATAATATTTGTGAATTCTGAATATATCTGGCAATTGCAAAAAAAAACAAAAAACAAATCATGAATACAAATGATGTCTATGAATTAAAATTGTTCAATAAAAATCTCAAATTCAAAAATGTTCACAAAATTTGAAACAAGTTCATTAACGCAAATAATTTTCTTGTTTTTTCTTAAATTATGGACTCAAATAATGTCTGCCCAATTCTAAAATTCACAAATTTGAAAAGCAAAAAATGAAAGAAAATGAAGAAAAGAAAAAAGAAGCAGAAACTAAAAGAAAAATAATCCGCAAAGAGAAAAAACAACAAGAAAAACCCAGACCATAAGCTTCCCAAAATCGGATGAAAAACTCTCAGAACCTTTATACTACCTTCGCATGAGAACGCTCAGTAGTAGCTATATTGGCCGACCCTCTAGTGAGCATGCATAGGGACCGCGCCATACCGCTCAGGTCGAGAGCAACTAACTAAGGGGTACCTCTTATGGGAGTCCCGCAAGGGCCACTTTGGTAGGCTGAGAGTGCGCCAAGTAGTTCATCCAGCCGGCACCACGTGTCGTGTGTTGGATACTCCCTCATGATTTTTTTTATTTTTCTGTACGTGTTTTTGGGTTTTTGATGATTTTTTCCTAGGCTTTTCGGCTTTTGGTTTTTGCCCGATTTTCCTAGGTTTTGGAGATTTATTTTGAAAATTTACTTTTCTACAAAAAAAATTATGCTTCCACAAGAAGAACATATTTGTTTCTGGTGGAGGCATAGATTTGCTTCCGCGAGAAGCACATCTGTGCCTCTCGGAAAGAGAAAACATGCATTTTTTTTCACGATCGGCAAAATTTGCTTCTCGTAGAGGCACAAATTTACTTCTGCGAGAAGCACAATTGTGCCTCTTGAAAAGGCAAAACAAGTTTTTTTTCTTTCACGAAAGACATAGGTTTGCTTCTCGTGTAAGCACAGATTTGCTTCAGCGAAAAGCACAGTTGTGCCTTTCAAAAAAGAAAACAAATGTGTTTTTTTTCTTTCTTGAGAGGACTAAATTTGCTTCTCGTGGAGGTACAAATTTGTTTCCGTGAGAAGTACAATTATGCCTCTCAGAAAGGGGAAACTTGTTTTATTCTTCCACGAGAGGCACATATATGCTTCCGCGAGAAGGGCCTATCGAAAATCCTAAAAAAACACATTTTTTTCTTCCACAAGAGACATATATTTGCTTCTCGTGGAGGCACAGATTTGCTTTTGTGAGAAACATAGCCGTGTCACTTGGAAAGAAAAAAAAGTTATTTTTGCTTCCTTGAGAGGCACATATTTGCATGGCTTCTTGGAAAGGGAGAAAAATAAAAAAGGAGCTTCCGGCTTTGAGTTTTTTTTCTTCTAATTTTTTCTTGATTTTTCTTGTCGAAACCTATTAACTAGTTTTGAAGATCTCGACGTGGGAAATCCAACGGTGAAAACAATTTCTAATTTGGACGATGGTTCAAGAGATAAACATTTTGAATAAAAGAATCTACCAAAAAAAGGAGAACTCCCAAGCATGTGCGCCACCTGTTAGCGTCTGAGAAGGTGAGAGTGACCTTTGTATATCGCTTCACACCTAAGGACATACTCATACTCATTCACCTACGCGAGTGCAAGCCGACTAGGTTTTCTAGCCTCCTGTCGGCGACGCCACAGATCTACCTTTGTCTCATATGACCTTAGGCCATGGATCTAAGCCCTTGCTGGCGGGAGGGCCTCTCCTTTGTTTTTTAGATGTCTTTTGTTTCTGTTTAGCGTTTGTGTCCTGCTTGGGAAGACGAGGCGACGGGAATAAGCTTGTCCCTTCCTAGCCTAGTTATTATTTTTAGTGTTCGTTGTACCGCCATGATTGATGATCAAAACAATTGCGTAAAAAAGTATACCCTAATTAGATATTTCGAATAGGTCTTGAATGAGACGTGAAGCTAGATAAAGGTTTCGCGGGATAGATTTTTTTACCTGTAACTTTATTGATACTCATAATAATTACAGGTACACAAAATTGGACCTAAGATTCAAGAAATATAAAATAACTCTTATGACTAAGATTTATAAATTTTTTGGAAGCACCTTCACGGTATCAATCTCTGCTTGAAGAAGTATTTCAAAGACTTCGGTAAAGAGGCTGCAAGGCCGGTCTATCCTCTCTACACAACTAGCTTGGTCTGTTGGAACTTTTAGCTTATGTGGTGGGGGTAGCAAGAGAGGTTGTTGGTTCAAATCCCTCCGGCAACGGTTTTTCGTGTAAGCTAGTCTGTCTGCCACCACAAGTGGTTATAGAGAGGCTTACTAGTGTAAGTCTGTCTGTCAGTCACTATAAGTGGTCATAAAGAGGCTTACTCGTGTAAACCGGTCTGTCAGCCACTACAAGTGGGCCCCACACCACCCTGCCATGTGTAGATGCCAACGGGAATACGATGCCAGATCAGCACATTTAACGTCTACAGGCGGTGAATGCATCGTATTGCACAGCGTGTGTCAACTTTTAGAATTAGTTCTCTATATTTGACAACTGCAAGTATCAAACTGAACTTCTGCGCAAGTACCAGAACAAGTGGTGCTATTACCTCTTTATAAGTCCTGTAAAAACAGTGAAGCCTTGAGGCTGTAGCTTTTAATTGCCCTAGAAATGGTCAATATGCAACAGTTCCACAGTTTAAATTGTGAATCGGATGGATATGTCACAGAATAAATTTTACTTTTCAGCTGTTCATTGAACCACAGTTGAGGACAAATTGGACAGAGTCAAACATACTTATTTTACAGAAAATCTCCTTTAAATAGTATTTTTCTAGTACTCCAATTTGGACAGCAACAAATGCAGAAATAGGAGATAGGTGTTTTGCTGTGCTTTGATTCAGAATCGGGCATGTTTAATTTTACCCAAACTAACAATGAGCACGATCATCGATAATTAAGCACACTTATTTTCATCAATCACTATACAAGAAATTAGAGATGTTGCAACATAATCTAACTGTTAAACTACCAACTCCGGTGGAAAAAGCCATGTTACACCCCGGGAAGGCGCACAAAAACGTGGCAAACTAGAACACTGAGACTTCACGTTAAACACCTCACCCGTCTCAACATCATAAACGGCATCCTCCTTCATATCACCATAAGGTGCATAAACGAACTTGGAGAAGTTCATGCTGATGAAGAGTGCGCGTCCGCCGCCTAGTCCACTACCTTCTGGCAGTGGCACCCATGCCCCCCTACCCGCGTCCGCCTCCAAAATGTCCACGTGACATGTGAGCATGGAAGACTCGCCCGAGTGGGATCTCATATGTCGCCTCACCATGAGAAGCTTCCCACGGGACTCGATGAGGTGCCGCGAAACAGTGATGAGCTCATTGGTTTCCTCATCATGCACATATTCACTTGAATCATGTGTGTGATCATCTTCTATCAACACTTCATTGTCGTCAGGCACAACCTCCTCCTCCTCACCTAAGTCGTCGCCATCAACACCATAATCATCATCTTCTTCACCATCGTCGCCATCAACACCATCGTGTACGTTCTCCTCATCTTCATCATTATCAGAAGCGCTCCAAGCATCATAACCATCATAACCTAGTGGTTGCTTGATGACACGCTTGCCAATGGTGACCATAGGCTTGCCATCGCTATCCAATGTGAGATCAAGAGGAATAAGATCCTCGGCTTTGGTGATGGCATATAGTTTGTCTTCAAGGAACGCAATATCGATAATGTGGGTGTAGGGAGTTGTCCGTGGATCCGGTAACCAAGCACCTTTCCGTTGCCGGAACACGATGAGAGGGTAGTTGGTGTTATCTGTAAGGACGGCGATGAGGTCATCCATGGCAGAGGAGTGCATGAGAAACTTGCAGATTTTGTAGGTCTTGATGTTGGCGATGGTGTCGCTGAGCATGGTGAGCGGCACAGACATGTTGGAGAATGGGTTGTGCAGCAGGTAGCTTTGCAACATGTAGTCTATTCCGTCCTCGAACTCGCACTTGGTGCCGAGGCCGACGGCGAGCCAGGAGCCAGTGGAGCCGACGCAGATGGCGCTGTCGACGGGGAACGATGGGAGGCGATGCGAGCGGCCGTCGGAGGGCGTGACGACGTCACACTCCCACAGAACGACCCACAGCAGGCGATGGCGGCGCTCGTGGCTGCGCACGGCGGAGTGCCATGGGCGGCAGACGGGGCGCGACCGTGCAAGGTCGGCAGGGTTAGGAAGGCAGGCGACGACGAGGCCTAGGAGATCCAGCGGGAGGTCGGACCACGAAGCCATGTCTGAGATCAATTCGATCCGATGGTGTAAGCAAAGTTTTAGGACGAAGTTTTATTATTTGTCGACGCTCTCGATGCTACGTATAGGCTGGTGCGTGCATTGCCAGAGGAAGGCACGTATATATACACGGAAATGTTAACGCCCACACGTGTGGGCGTTTGCACATCGCCCACACGCCTCTGTCATCACTCATTTTGCCACGTATGAATAGATGACATCAGCCGATTTTTTTTTGTTTTCAGCTTAAAAATGTTGTATCTCCTAAATAAAAAAGCGAACTAAAAATCCGTTTTCACCATTAAATCCGTCTCGACGAGATCTTCAAAACTAGACCCCATGTTGATATGTTTGACGATTTTTTTTTGCCAGAAGTTGCCACGATGTTTACACTGCAGTTGACATAGGGATTAAACTAAAGTTGCCATGTGGCAATTTTAGTTTGTAGATCATGACAATTTTAGTATTTCGATGATGGCAACTCCAGTACTTTGACCATGAAAATTATTTTTTGTATGAACCATGGCAATTTTATGTGCATGTATCATGGCAATTTTAGCTTATGGTTCATGGCAAGTCTAGTTTCTTAATTCCCCGTTTTATAAATGTCAAAATTTACTTTTAAATGTAGAAGAAAATAGCTGAAATATATCATGGCAACTTTAGTGTAAACATCATGGCAATTCATATGCAATAGACATGTCAACTTTTAATCCAATTTTTTTTCAAAACATATCAACATGGGATCTAGCTTCGAAGATCTCATCGCGAGGGATTTAATGGTGAAAACGGATTTTCAATCGGATTTTTCGTTTAAGAGATAAAACATTTTAAAAACAGAAAATCCAAAAAGATTCCTGCATACATGCATGCGATGACGTGGCAATCTGTTTACATTAGAGACGTGTGGTACGTCTCCCTTCCTGCCACACGTGTGGCAGTTAGCGCGACCCTATATATATAGCCAGATGAGGTGGGATTCAGCTTTGGATTGGCTCCGGGTCGGACTCGGGCCTTGCGTAATCCGGATCTCCACGTACCACGAGTCCACCCTAGCCCCGTGTCTTGCTTTGATTTTGGGTCTGTTTAAGGCACATCTAAATGTGCTATAATTATTACAAATATAAATATAAATGACTCAATTAAAAAAAAGAAAAAAAAAGAAAATGCTTGCACGAATCTTAATGTAAAATCAATGACATATAATTTAGATGTGCAATACTTAGAGCACGTCTCGACTTACTTTAGCAAAACTGATTTTTTTTAATATTTTGAATTGCTTACCACGTGTGTCACGCGGTGTCTTGCTTCGATTCGAACTCCCCCAACCTCTCTCCACAAAACCAAATCCACCGAAAAAGAGAACAATAGGGTTCCTTCGCTAGCTCCCGCTCCGCCCATGGCCGACCCACAGCAAGCCCCTACAGTCGAGAAGCCCTCGCGGCACTTCTATTGTTTTTCGCAGACGTACTCCAAAAAATTACCAGCCACACCCAATGCCGCTGGTGCCCCGTCTTCGCGACGGTCCGACCCGTGTCCATCATGTCCTTTACATGTGCACCACCGCTCCTCCTGATGCCCCCCCTCTCATCTTTTACTCCCCCCACAAGTCAGTCCGGTTACTCCTCCGAGCGGCTCCTCCTCTTGCTTAAGCCTATGTTAGCCTCTTCCAGGGCAGTATGATTTTTCTTGCTGGTGTAAAATGAGACGAACTTTGTTTCCTCCCTTTTATCGTATGTCGCCAACTCCATTCTCAACTTCAATACTGGGATCGATTTATAAAGAGCTAATATCACTGGGAGTCATAGAACTTGCGCTTAATGTTTAGCTTGGTTTTAAAACTTGCAAAATACGAAATTGTGGTCATTTAACTTGTCTCAGCGTGCAAATATGGTGCTTTCTTCTGTATCCGGGCGTACAACCTACACATGTGGCGTGCCAGCGCCGCTTAGGCCCACCTGCGAGTGTCTGAAAGCATTTTGTCGTAGATATTCCTCAAATAAAATAAAAAACTTGCTTCGATTCGAACTCCCCCAACCTCTCCCCACAAAACCAAATCCACCTAAAGAGAGAACAATAGGGTTCCTTCGCTAGCTCCCACTCTGCCCAAGGCAGCCCTGCAGCAACCCCCTACCGCTGAGAAGCTCTTACGGGGCTTCTGTTGTTTCCTGCAACCGTACCCAAAAAAATTATCATTCACGCCCCGGTGCCCACAAAGTCACCACAATTTTGTATTTTACAAGTTTTAGAACTAAACTGAACATCAAGCGCAAATTCATATTACCTAGTATTGCTTTATCTTCTTCCCTCGCTCCATGGACCTCTCCACCCATCTATGGATCTCACCAACCAGGTGTACCTACGGGTCATGGAACCTGCTCGCCGTTGAATATGCCTGGTGCTCTCCTGCCTCCTTCGTGCACGACTGCCCGTGAATTTCCTTGTCCATCGGCCGATGCGTTATCCAGCCCTGTTCGGTAGATGCATTTCTGGGCATCAGTACCTGTACTTCCTTCCGTGAATTGATCTAGGACTCTTGTTGCCCCGGTGAGTTAAATCTCTTGTTTGTCCATCAATCTGTTTATATTAGTTATACTCGCCCGTTGCAATCTTGATTTGCTTTTCCTACAAAATCGGTCGTGTTCGTTGGTCGTCTTCTTCTTCTTCTTCTTCTTTATTAGTTATTAGAGTAGTCTGTCAAGATAAATAAACAGAACAGCTTGTCAAGTTCAAGCACATTCAGATTTAGGCAAGGTAGAGTAGTTGACTCGATCGTAGAAGAACTGTCATCCTCTATTCGTCATCGTAGCGGACGGGATTTGTGTTAAATTCTAGCACCCCTCACAAAAAATAGCTTCTGCCATCGGTTTTGGATGGGGCACAGTGCCACGTTTCGTTTCTCAGATTCTTCTTTCGAGTCGGTTTTCGTTTCTCAGAATCTCAGATGAAGGCGGTGCCGACGGTCCATATCTCTTTGGACGATGATAACTGTCACACGTGTGTCATTTAGGGGGATTGTGCGGCACATCCTGTGTGGCACGGAGACAAACCCGACCGCACGACGGCGTTCGGGCGCACGCAACCACAACCCGCACGTCCGGTGTGTGGCACAATCGCCCACATATCCGGGCGACCGACTGCGCTGCCCGCACGACCTAATGCGCCCGTCATCCCGGCCTGCCTTTGAACCCCAGTGCGACCTGCCGGCGTCGTCTTCTACCTCTCAATCCCCTACCTCCATCGTCTTCCTTCTCTAGTTGCCATGACAACCAGACCAGATCTCTAGCGTCTCCCCCCACACCCCCTCCCCCGCGACGACGAGGTAACAGGTTGATCTCCGATCTCCTCCTGTTTCTCGTCTTTCTTCTCTCCTGAAAATTGAAATTCCAAATTGTTCACGAAGATGGCGACTAGATCCACACTGTCATGGCATACACACCATGGATTTGTGTGTATTCCCCTTTGCCCACAAACATACGCCAGATCTGCCATATTTTATCCTAGATTTGTACTAAGCTTCTGGGTTGGGTTGTTCGAGTAGTTGCTCCAGAAGGATGTGTAGGATTCACTAAAATTAGGGGAAGAAAGGAGGAATTTGGGTGGTGCATATGGAGGGAGAAAATTAATTGCCACCTATATCTGACATTAGTTGCCACCTATCTTTGTCGTTAGCTGCCACCATGTTATGTTGTTACTTGCCATCATATTATCTTGGTTGTTGCCATCGGTTCAAAATGATAGTTAACATCCAGATTTTAGAAAAGATAATGAATGTGCATGTCCTACTTGCCATGATGTATTGGTTGTCTATGCAAGAAATGTGATAAGATTGCCGTGTTTTCTTATATGTGCAAACAACAAGAATGCATTTTCAAATGTTCAAGCGTTCTTGTTCATGCAGTGACTGAAAACACAGTGGGAGAAAAAGCGAAAAATTGAATCATGAAGACGACACCGATCCTTGGTTTTCTCAAAAGCCGAAAGCACCCCCTTGGGATGCAGCGGAGTACAATCAACTCATTTCCGCTGGGCCGTTGCTGCCACTACTAGAGCAGTACGCGAGCATCGGTATGATGCATAATCAAAAAAGCGACAATTGCCATGTTTGTGACGAGGAAAATGTCATTCTACTTATGTAACACCCCGGATTCGATGCGCCAGGTGTCCGCCAGTTAGTCGCCGTAGTTGCCATGTCATTTGCTTGCGTGTTGCATTTTGTCATGTCATCATGTGGATCTCATTTTGCATACATGTTTGTTTCATGCATTCGAGCATTTTCCCCGTTGTCCGTTTTGCAGTCCGGCACTCCTATGTCCTCCGGCGCCCACTTTTGCCTCTTTTCGTGTGCGGGTGTTAAACATTCTCGGAATGGACCGTGATTTGCCAAGCGGCCTTGGTATAGCACCGGTAGACCGCCTATCAAGCTTCGTACCATTTGGAGTCCGTTTGATACTCTAACGGTTAACTGGGGAACCATAAAGCCCTCTTTTGTGTGCAGCCCAACACCCCTCCAAAGTGGCCCAATAATCCATCCAAACCCCCTCCATGCTCTCGGTTGTTCGATCACGATTGTGTGGGCGAAAACCGCACCCCGTTTGGAATCTCCTAGCTCCCTCTATCTATAAATATGTGATCCCCTCTGAAATTCGCGGTTCAAACCCTAGCCTTCTTCCACCTCGCGCCACCGGACAGATCCCCGCCGCCGGACACGTCCAGCCTCCACCTCACCCCGGCGAATCAGGCGCCGCCACGTCGTGAACCCCGCCGCCTCAGCCAACCGCACCTCGCCACCTGGCCTCCGGCCTCCTCTCCGCAGCCGCGGCCCACTGGGCCCAGGCGCGGCCCACCCAGGCCCGCGCGGCCGCCCAAGCCCCGCGCTCGAGCGCCTCGGCTCCCGTGTCGCCCGAGCCCGCCGGTCGTCCTCTCCGCCGCCTCGCTCGTCGCCCGTCGCTGGTCCGTGCTGCCGCGCCTCCCCGACCTCCTCGCCGGCGCGCTCTCCGCCGCCTTCGCCGCCCTTCGACATCTGCCGCCGTCTCCGGCCACCACCTCGCCGAAGTCCGCGCCACGCGCGCACCCGTCCCCGGCCGTGCACTGTGCGCCGCGCCTCGCCTCCTCCGCCGGCAGTCGCCGCGCCCTGCCCCGAGCGCCTCCACCAGCGCCGCCCCACCGCCGAACTAGCTCGCCGCCGCCGGTCGGACCTCGCCTTCGCCAGGACCTCGCCGGATCCGGCCACCGGCACCGCCCCGTCCATCCTCCTCGTCGGATCTGGTAGATCCCGGAGTTCCCCACCGTCTCCGGCCACCACCTCGCCGGAGTCGCCGCGTTGACCCGTCGTCGGGACCGCCTCGTCCCGAATCGGCCTCGTCCACCCCGAGCCCTCCAAGCAAACAGGACCGCGCCCCGTCCTGGATCCCGCCGTCCCATTGACTTCACTCGGAGGGGTATAATTTTCTAAGTGCCTGAAAAACAACTTTCTAATGCATTCTCGTGATGTGTGTATCTGCATGCATACTGCTCCATTTTGCGTGTATGATATATCGAAATGTTCGTTGTGAGATGCCCTTCATTTTGTTACATTGGGTCATGTTTTAGAATCCATCTTGATGCCCTAATCATCGTTGCAAGAGTGCTATATGATGTTAACTGCTGTCTGTTAACAGAACTTGGTGATTTGTCTTTTACGTTACATTCTGTGTGTGCATCCTATGAGCATGAGCTCTACATGTGTTTTGAACTACATCATGCCATCTTTACATAGGTGCAATCCATGTATTTTTGTGAGTCTTGTACTGAGTGCATCGAGCTCGTGAAGTAGGATATTTGCTGTTACTATTTTGCTAGTCTGAATCTGCTATATCATGATGCTATGTAAACCTGCTGCTAGAAGTCATTCTATGCATAATCTGAAGATGTTCACTAAGGATTTTTTGTTATACATGTCATGCTATATCCATTTATGCCCCTGGTTGCATTTATAGAATGCTGTAACTTGTTGTTATCTTGCTCCAAACTTGCTAAATAATGTTGCTGTCAGCCTGTTAAGATTAAGTTCAGTTTTGACATGAGCTTTGCTAGTGATCCATGCATCCTATGAACTTGCTCTTGCCATGCTTAGCTTCATAAATATGGCATCTTACTGTTGGTCACCTTGTCATGCCATGTATTGCTCTGTGATGAGTGGTACAAGATCACGAACATGCCTACTTATCGTTGTTCCTACCATGTTTGAATCTGTCATATTATTTGCCATGTTTACATGGGTGCCATCATATCTTCTGATCCTTTTTGACCCATGGTAAGTAAAGGACTTTTGTTCTATGCATTTAGTAGTATCATTCCATGCCTTAAGTTTCTATGATATGTTCCTGTAGCATGTTGTTTGATAGGTCTAAACATTACAACCTGATGTTATTTCTGCTAAGTCTGAAACTGTTATTGTTTGCAATCTTGCCATGTGTTTTTGAACATGTTCTAGTGATTTCTGGAGATAGCTCAGTGTTCATGTTTTGTCATGCTTTACCTGTACATCATGTCCATGCCTTTTGTTCTTATGTTAAGATGCTGTAGCATATTGTTTTGATGCTTGCTATATGCCTAGTTGCTGTTTTGGACAGCTTGTCCTTTAAACTTGTTTCATGTGTATGTGTTGAACCATTGCTCCGTTTTGAGTGTGCTCTATATGAAACTTGCTTAGTTTTTTATGTAGTTTCATGTTACCTTGTTGCATCCATGTTTTGAGGTGTGTGCTTGTTCTTTGAATGTATTTTGCATCAATGCCATGTTTAACTTGTTTTGCTCATATCTTCTAGGCCGTAGCTCCGAATTAAATGACCTTTATATGTAACTTGACTAGAATCTCGTGTAGATCATCTTGGTGCATCTTAACTTGCTGTTTAACAACTTGAACATAAGGTTTATTCAGATCTGGACCAATTTCGAAATTTGCATATGAGGACTTACCGGAATTGTTATATGTTGTTTTCGGCCTCATTTAAACTTACTTTGATGTGTTGCTCTTGTATGCATCATCTCTTGCCATGAGTAGCTTCATGTAGCCTTGCCATGCATCATACTTGGTTGAGCATCATGTCATGTATATGTGTGGTGTGTTTACTATGTTGTGTGCTTCTTCTCGATAGTTCCTATTTCGTTGCGATCGTGAGGATTCGTTCGTCTACGCTTGGTTCGGCTTCATCCGTTCGTCTTCTTCATGGACTCGTTCTTCTTCCTAGTGGGATTTCAGGCAAAATGACCGTCACCTTGGATCTCATTACTATTATTGCTATGCTATTTGCTTCGTTCTATCGCTATGTTGCGCTACCTATCACTTGTTCTTCAAGCCTCCCAAATTGCCATGTTAGCCTCTAACCGTTTCCCCTTCCTAGCAAATCATTGCTTGGCTATGTTACCACTTTTGCTCAGCCCCTCTTATAGCGTTGCTAGTTGCAGGTGAAGTTGAAGATTGCTCCATGGTGTACAGGATTATGTTGGGATATCACAATATCTCTTATTTAATTAATGTTACTTGGTAAAGGGTGGAAGGCTCGGTCTTATGCCTGGTGTTTTGTTCCACTCTTGCCGCCCTAGTTTCTGTCATATCGGTATTATGTTACCGGATTTTGCGTCCCTAACATGGTTGGGTGATTTATGGGACCCCCTTGACAGTTCACTTTGAATAAAACTCCTCCAGCAAGGCCCAACATTGGTTTTACCATTTGCTTACCACCTATACCTTTCCCTTGGGAGTAATTAACCTGAGGGTCATATTATTTTAGCCCCCCCGGGCCAATGCTTGTCTAAGTGTTGGTCCAAACTAGAGCACCGTGCGGGACCATCCCTTGGCAACTTGGGTTACGTCGGTACCTGTACGCTTCGCTTATCCGGTGTGTCCTAAGAACGAGATACGTGCGACTCCTATCGGGATTGTCGACACATCGGGCGGCTTTGCTGGTCTTGTTTTACCATTGTCGAAATGTCGTGTAAACCGGGATTCCGAGGCTGAATATCCTTCGTTGATCGCGAGAGCTTATCATGTGCTAAGTTGGGACACCCCTGCAGGGTATAAACTTTCGAGAGCCGTGCCCGCGGTTATGTGTCAGATGGGAATTTGTTAATGTCCGGTTGTAGATAACTTGACACCAGATTCGAATTAAAACGCATCAACCGCGTGTGTAGCCGTGATGGTCTCTTCTCGGAGGAGTCCGGGAAGTGAACACGGTTTTGGGTTATGTTTGACGTAAGTAGGAGTTCAGGATCACCTCTTGATCATTGCTAGCTTCACGACCGTTCTGTTTGCTCTCTTCTCGCTCTTATTTGCGTATGTTAGCCACCATATATGCTTAGTCGCTGCTGCAACCTCACCACTTTACCCCTTCCTTTCCCATTAAGCTTTGCTAGTCTTGATACCCATGGTAATGGGATTGCCGAGTCCTCGTGGCTCATAGATTACTACAACAACAGTTGCAGGTACAGGTTATGCGATGATCATGATGCGAGAGCGATGTTTGCTTATTTTGGAGTTCTTCTTCCGCTTCTTCTTCGATCAGGGGATAGGTTCTAGGTCGGCAGCCTAGGCTAGCAGGGTGGATGTCGTTTGAGTTTCTGTTTGTGTTTCATCCGTAGTCGGATGGTGCTCTTATGTAAGATGATGTTGTATTCGTGTGGCATTGGATGCCTTATGTATGTATCCCTATCTATTATGTAATATTGATGTAATGATGTCCACCTTGCAAAAGCGTCTTCAAGATGCGCTTCTATCCTTGGTGGGACCTTCGAGTTCCTTTAGGATAGGGTCGCATCTTGGGCGTGACAACTTATGTCCTACAATGTCATTTTTCGCAGGTTCTTATGACACAACCACACGCGCAAGGATACCATGGCAAGTTCAAACATAGGGCGCTAACGCTGACAGATGTACGGGAGACCAACTTCAAGTAGCCAATGTGGCAAATCAAGGTAACACATAAAAAAGAAGCATACTGATGAGGCCATGAAATTAAACTTGCAAGTATGTCAAAGGCTTACGAGTTTTGTGGAAAACCGCATGACCATCATGCAGCACGTGGCAATAGGCGACAATCATGTACCTGCCATCAACGTCGTACACAGGTGAGTCATATGAAGTGATTTTGTGGACAGTGAATCGGGACAAGGAACATAGGTGACATTGGTGTTTACGTGGTGACTTGACAAACCACAATTGTCGTGTCTGGACAACCGCAGTTGCCATGTCTGGACAACTACAGTTGCCATGTCTAATAAACTGCAGTTGCCATGTCTAATCAATTGCAGTTGCCATGTCTACTCAAACTGTGATTGCAATGTCTAAACAACTGTGGATGCCAAGTGTGAACAAATATGTTTGCCATGGTTGAACCACTACATGTGCCATGTTGTACAAACTACAGTTGCCATGCATTGACCAACTGCTAATGACCGCAGGTTGTTATGGTGGAAACACATCGGCAAACATATCGTGGCAAGCTTCACCGTTGCAGGCCAACGCTATTGCAGATAGAGCACAACAAATTGGAATGACAGACCAGCTTCGATTAGCACATGCGGCACAACAAGGTAAAAAATATGTGAACCCGCTAAAAAATATTGCATTTGCTTTTGTGGAAAAAGCATGGGGGGAAAGTGGATTTGTCACGGCGGTGGCGGAAAACAACAAAAATGCTACCAAGTGGACACGTTCAAAATAGTCATCTATTGTCTTCAGGGTTTGTCGATTACTGTCTGCATGTGTACAACATTCGTGATTAACTCCATTTGCCTAGTGGGTGTACCTAGAATGCAAGTTTTGATGCTAAAAGATGCTGGTTGCCATGTCTTGGCAACAGTAGCTGCCATGTTTGTTAAACTGTAGCTGCCATGGCTGAAAAACTGCAGTTGCCATGCATGGCCAGATGCATATGTCATGGCTTGCTGTATGAATGATATCATGCCAAATCAGATGCAGTTGCTATATTCCGTTATGATAAACCTGCCATTCAAGCAATGCTTACACACGTACCTATTTTTTGCAGGACCTTCAACTATAATCAACAACGGCGCAGGGACATCTACTGCGGGAACCTCTGAGCACACGGAAGGAGCGTTCCACCAGCAAGTCAACAATACTGCCACAAACAATGCAGAATCAGTGTCGGAATTGGCAATCATTCCAGCAATGACGACAAGCACACCTTTGCACAACAGCACAAGCAACACTCAAGCAGATGAAACAACCGCCGATACTGAAGTGAATGATGAAACTGATGAAGAAGCACAAGGGGATGAAGAAGATGGGCAATCAGAAATCATGATACCTCAACCACTATATGTTGGGCACAGGTTTGGTTCGTTTGAAGATGTCAAGGAATTCTACCAGAGATATGCAATGTTCCATGGGTTTGCGGTGAACACCGAATACCATAGGAAAATTAAAAAAACTAACGAGTACAGCAGAGGTGAGATAAGGTGCTACAAGGCACGAAGGAACAAGAAGCGTAAAGGTGTTGCGCCTGTCGTGCCAGAACGAAAGAGAGGTATCATTGTCAAGATGGAATGCCCTGTCCGGTGTAAGCTAAATGCAGATGGAGCACAGTGGGTGGTCACCGACTATTTCGATGAACACAACCACAAACTCATAAAGAAGTTTGACCTGGTAAATTTTATGAGCGCCCACAGAGGATTCAGCCCCCTTAAGAAGAAATTCATAAAATTGCTACATGATTGTAATGTCGATCCGTCAAGAATGGTCCAAATACTGTCCCTGATCCACAACGGAGATGGTAGACTGAGTAGCATGCCCTACATACCAGCAGACGTCACAAACCTAAAGGCAAAGTACCGTAGAGAGAGCAGGTTGGCTGACATAGAAGACACGATAGCCTACTTTGAAGAGAAAGCAAAAGCAGATGCTGATTTCTTCTATAGGATAAGATTGGACGATGAGGACCGTGTCAGAAACATGTATTGGGTGGATGGTGATGCAAGAAGAGCCTACAAACATTTCCGTGCTTGCATTTCGTTCGACGCGACATATCTTACTAATATGTACAAGATGCCCTACGCTCCATTCATAGGAATAAATAACCACAATCAGTCATTGCAGTTCAGTTGCGGACTCGTTCAGAACGAAGATATGGATGGTTACACTTGGCTGTTCAAAACCTTCTTGGAGTGCATGGGTGGACTTGCTTCGATGGACATAATAACAGACCAGGATTTTAGCATGCGTGCAGGCATAGGGGAGCTCTTTCCATTGGCAGTGCACAGGCACTGTAGGTGGCATATTATTAAAAAGGCTAAGGAGACACTAGGACCATTCTTTGTTGACTGTCGAGAGCTGTACAAGGCATTCGAGTTGTGCGTGGACCACAACTTGACGGTGCAGGAGTTTGAATGGAGCTAGACGGCTATGATTGAAACATACCAAGTCCAAGACAACGAGACACTTACTAGCCTATGGGAAAAGCGAAAGTACTGGGTACCGGCCTACTTCATGCACTGCTTCTTCCCATTTCTGCAGACTACACAGTGCAGCGAGGGGTTCAATGCTGTTTTGAAGTGGTACATGAGCCCTGGCAACTCATTGCTGCAGTTTGCCAAGCAATACACAACTTTGCAACAGAAAATACTGGGATCTGAGCTACAGGAAGAAGCAAACACCGCGCTCAAGCAGCCTAAATTGCTAACATATTTAACGATGGAGAGGCATATGAGCAAGATATATACCAACAAATTTTTTAACTATTAAGTGGATTATCTTACCATCTTATTTCCACAAAGCATGAAGATAGTAGGTGCCATATAGAATGCAATGCAGTTGCCACCTTTTTGACATGCTGATCTATTGAAAATAACCACTGAGTACATTGTAAGGATGATCTGTAGTTGCCATGTGAAATCAACTCTAGTTGCCATGTGTGTTAAACTGTAGTTGCCATGTGTAATGAACTGTAGTTGCCATGTGAAATGATATGAAAGTTGCCATGGGAGACAAATCTGCATTGGCCATGTTTTATGAACTGCATTTGCCATGTTAAATAAACTGCGTTTGCCATGTTAAATGTTATGCAGTTGCCATGTCAAAATATTATGCAGTTGCCCTGTGAAAACAAACAACCCAAGAAAAATGTGGAAAAAAAAGGATTTCCATGCCATCATTGATTTTAGATACGTTTGCTATGTTACGACCTACCTCAACATAAGGTGCTACAAACATCGTATAAGAGTTTAACAAAAGCACAAAAACATGCAGATTCCAGGAAGAAATAAAGCGTGCCAGCATGTACACGGCTTACCAGGTGGATGAACGGACGTTCAAGGTGTGTTCTCTCTTGGGCATGTCGGATTCGGAACCTAAAGACCCGGACAAGGGAAGGAACTACTTTGTGAAGACCTCGATAAACGAAGGCGAATACTACTACCAATGCTGCAAATTCGAATGGGACGGGGTTGTGTGCTGTCACATACTGAAAGTAATGGATATGCACGTGGTAACGCGATTGCCCCGCCATTTCATATGGCAACGATGGACTTGGGACGCTGACAATGTGTTGGGGCCACAAACATCAAATGCAGTTTTGGTTGTGCATGATGAGAGACCAGAGGCAACCATGGATGCCATGAGGCACGTTGTGTTGACCAAGAACTATGCTGAACTAAGAGATGAATCATGCAAGAGTGATGAGACAGCGAGGGTGGCAGAAAAACACAAGAAGACCCTGAAAAGAGAGCTTGATGAGATCAAAAAGAGGAAGGCTGAAGAAGCCTTACACAGGTTTCCCCGGGCTCAAGTGTGCCTTCGTCCATGAGTCCATCATCTAAAAACTCAGAGGTAGGGTCTGGAATAGCAAGCACGCAAACCCAGGTCAGGAACCTGCCCGTTCCATCACAAAAGGGCGTCCAAAAGAGGTGAGATACAAATCGGGGTTGGAAATTCAAGCAAAGCACAAGAAAACAAAGAAAGGGACGGGCAATCTGTAAGCAACTGTGGAGGACTTTTATTTGGGTGTTGGTGACATTTTTGTAAGGTAGATGGTCTAGATTTTAAAAATGGGAGAATGACTGTTGGTGGGCATCAGAATTTGAAGAAAATGCCATGAATGAATGACTAAAATTGCCACGTGTGTGCAACTAAATCTGCCATGCAGAGTGGCAGATTCCATCGAATCTGCCATGTTATTTCTACTAAATCTGTCATCGCGTAGATTTCCATTTTCAGACCACGCATTTTGCCACACATATTGTATTGTATGCATAGTATGAACAAACTAGTTGAAACGATCATGTGCAAAAAACACGAGATAACTGTTTCTTATGAACTACCATGCTAACTGATACAGTTAGCAATGCAAAAAAACCCAAAAACCAAAAAATGGAACGATTACTTTCACTAACCGTGTCTGATTAGCTATATTTGTCATGTTTCAGGCATCATAGACGCATTCGAACACCCAACTGGTACTACCAACCACAAACACATAATAGTAGTGAACATAAACGTAGCTATTGTCACACCTAAGCAGGTTCACATCCCCACATATATTACAAAATATTCAATGGCACTCACACGCCACCACTATATACTAGACTACGGGGGATGCAGTCATACCATAGCACACGGACATAGTTTTAAAAGAACAAGCTGATACCTTACATTCCTCAGCTACAGAAATGTAAGGTAGGCATGCGGTATGGAGCATCACGTGATCACTTGTACTTCTTGTTGGCTTTTTTGACAGCTTCCTCTATGAACTCTCGTGCGTTGGCCTGCTTGTTGAAATCTTCATTCATCAACCAGTTCCATGTGTATATTTTATGGAGCTCAACGACCATTGCAGCTGTGACAATAGGGACCCGTCGACCTTCCCACTTTGCAAGGTATTCCAATGTGTGAAAGCCACAGTCATGCCTATAAAGAAAAGAATCAGGTGAACTCAAGAGAACAGAAAAAAATATAAACTTCAATGCAGAGGTGACAAAAAGGTTTATGATTGGTGTGGAGGACACATGAAAAAGATAGTAATTACCGGTTTCCTTGCTTCGTAGTCGCTACATACTCAATTGGTAAACGTATGATCTGGACCTTTGAGTTTTCGTAGTGACGGTTCCATGTCTCTTTGAGGTTGTTGATGAATAATTCAGCATGTGTAGTAAGGTCTTCATCAGCTCCTGAACACATTGAACCAAGCACCTCAAATCGTTGGTTCTTCAGGTCAAGGCAAATCATGTAGTGGTGACCACACTTGTCATATGGGTTGTCTGGTGCAAGCTCCTGGAACATGGGGAACATGACGTGCAAGTAAAAAATGAAGGAAAGAAAAATCAGATTTCACATCAAAAACATAAACGATGTAATTGGAAAACTGGTATGTAAAGATATTGCCGGATGCAGATAAGAGGTACATGAATGACAAAGCAGCAAGGGTCCAAAAATGTGCCCACAAAGAATGTTTATTTGCCATGTGTAATTAAAATAAGTTTCCATCCATGCATAAACAAAGTTGCCCAATATTTTAAGTGAAGTTGCCACATAAGTTGCATTAAAAACAGTCAAACTTATTGCCATGTGGCAGCTGTTGCCACATGAAACATTTGTCACAAAATAGTATGTAGCCCACATATGAAGCATAGCTACTGACAAAAACATACCATGGAAGAAAAAATGTGCAAACAAGAAGGAACACTCACATGTTTCTTCAGTGTGAGCTTGAAATCACCATGCGTGGCAAAATGCTTCCTCAGGATTTTATGGTGGAAGTCACCATCCCATATTTTGCAGGTCACACTGTACTACATGATCCTCTTGTCGGGAGAGATATCCATATGCCTGTTGATGAAGTCAATCCCACACGCAACTACATTCTTCGACATTTTACAAAGTGGCCTCACAGAGTCGGCAAGATCACCCAGGTCGACGTACGTCGCATCACATTGTATGATTTTGGTTCTGTCTAAACATGAGCTGCATGAAAATGATATAACATGAAAGAATCATGTCTACTAAATAAAATAAAAATAAAACATAAACAACGCATGGCTGGAATAGCAAAGGAAAAATATCAGAGAAAAGCTAGTGAGGGGTTATGTGGTGTGGACATTACTCTTTCAGCTCCTTCATGTGCTTGCTGTTCGACCTCGCATTTCTGAGAAGCTTGACAATATCATACAAATGGGTCTGCTCCTTTGTGGCCTTAACTTCGGGCTCATAGTCATCCACGGGTGGTGCGTGAACTACCCTGTTCTGTCTCAAAGATCCAGGGGTGGTGAGGGAGTCCTATATTAGGGGGTCCTTGGATAGCCGGACTATATACTTTGGCCGGACTGTTGGACTATGAAGATACAAGATTGAAGACTTCGTCCCGTGTCCGGATGGGACTCTCCTTTGCGTGGAAGGCAAGCTTGGCAATTCGGATATGCAGATCTCCTTCTCTGTAACCGACTCTATGTAACCCTAGCCCCCTCCGGTGTCTATATAAACCAATGGGTATAGTCCGTAGGACAACAACAATCATAATCATAGGCTAGCTTCTAGGGTTTAGCCTCTATGATCTCCTGGTAGATCAACTCTTGTAATACTCATATCATCAAGATAATCAAGCAGGAAGTAGGGTATTACCTCCATCAAGAGGGCCCAAACCTGGGTAAAACATCGTGTCCCCTGCCTCCTGTTACCATTAGCCTTAGACGCATAGTTCGGGACCCCCTACCCAAGATCCGCCGGTTTTGACACCGACATTGGTGCTTTCATTGAGACTTCCACTGTGCCGTCACGATAAGGCTTGATGGCTCCTTCAATCATCTTCAACGATGCAGTCCAGGGGGAGGTTTTCCTTCCTGGACAGATCTTCGTATTCGGCAGCTTCGTACTGTGGGTCAACTCGCTTGGCCATTTAGAGTAGATCGATAGCTACGCCCCTGGCCATCAGGTCAGGTTCGGAAGCTTGAACTATACTGCCGACATCCACGGAGACTTGATCTTCGACGGATTCGAGCCCATGTCAGGTGCGCCAAATGGTCACGATGGGCATGACTTTGATCTGCTATCGGACAATATTCGGGAGATTGCACCCGCGGCGGCCCCGGGAATCAATCCGGAGCAGATCGCACCTTTCGTGGATGGGTGGATGGACCCCGCCACGGAGGCTGCACACTCATCGGCGCTGGAGCCGAACACTGACCCCACCCTCTGTGAGGGTGATGTCATCGGACCCTCGGACTCGTCTCCGGCTACCAGGTCCGAACCGCGTACGTCTATGCCTATCGAATCTGATTGGGCACCGGTCATAGAGTTCACCTCCGCGGATATTTTTCAGCACTCGTCCTTGGGTGATGTGCTAAATTCATTAAAGTCTCTCTCCTTGTCAGGAGACTCTTGGCTGAACTATGTCCGGCTCGAGTGGGAAGCGGACGACAAAGAAATCCCCCCCACACACACCACCCACTTTATAGCCACTATCGATGACTTAACCAATGTGCTTGACTTCGACTCTGAAGACATCGACGACATGGACGACGATGCAGGAGAAGAACAGGAACCACTGCCTATAGGGCGCTGGACTGCCACCTCATCATATGATATATACATGGTGGACACACCAAAAGAAGGCGATGGTGATGATGCAATGAAGGATAATCCCCTTGATAAGCCAAAGCGGCGCCGTAGGCGCCGCTCTAAATCCCGCCACAGTAAAAACAGCGACAACAGTGCAAGAAATAATAATACCCCGGTTGACTCCAAAGGAAATGACGACCCCATGGACCTAGCGATGGAGCAGGATGAGCCAGGGGACGATGAACACAGTCCGGAGCCGACGTCAGATGACGCCGATCCCGAGGGTAAAATTCACCAACCTGCCTCCAGAGAGGAGAACAGTTCGGACGATGATGCACTCATCATCCCAGAAAAACTCTTGGAACAAGAGAACCTCCACAGAAGGCTTATTGCCACCGCGAGGAGCCTAAAAAAGCAGAAGCAAAGGCTTAAGGCTGCGCAGGATACGCTCAACCGCAGGTGGAACAAAGTGCTCAACAGAGAAGAAAAATACAGCAGCGATCGTCAGACCCATTCATCCAAAAATGTCCGATCAGCCTGACCGGCCACCCCGTGTCCGTGACAATACGGCTAATGATGCCGCACACAAGTCAGCACATGATTTACGTGAGCTCCTGGACAAAAAGTCCAGTATGGCCAGGTCCATCTATGGATCTAGGAAGCGCGCTTCGGCACAGGATCAGAGCCACCACAACGATCACATTGATCGAATACCAGCTAGGAATCAGCACCAAACACAACAACCATTGATAGCATGCCACGACACGTCCAAATACAGGGATACCGCACACCCCCTGTGCTTCACCGATGAGGTGCTGGACCATGAATTTTCGGAAGGATTTAAACCCATGAATATAGAGGCATACGACAGAACAACAGACCCTGGGGTCTGGATTGAGGACTTTATCCTTCATATCCACATGGCTAGCGGAGTTGATCTCCACGCCATTAAATACCTACCCCTCAAATTGAGAGGACCAACTCGGCACTGGTTGAAAAGCCTTCCTGAAAACTCAATTGAAAGTTGGGAAGAACTTGAGGATGCTTTTAGGGCCAATTTTCAAGGGACCTATGTCCGACCTCCGGACGCAGATGACCTAAGTCACATAATTCAACAGCCCGGAGAGTCAGCCCGAAAACTTTGGAACGGATTTCTTACTAAGAAGAATCAAATCGTCGATTGCCCGGACGCCGAAGCCTTAGCGGCCTTCAAACACAGTATCCGGGTCGAATGGCTTGCCAGACACCTCGGCCAGGAAAAGCCGAGGACAATGGCAGCCTTAACAAGCCTTATGACCCGGTTTTGCACGGGCGAGGACAACTGGCTGGCCCGTAGCGGCACTAGCGACCCAGGCACATCCGAAGTTAGGGATGGCAACAGGAAGCCACGACGCAACAAAAACAAGCGCCGAAAGAATGCTGACAACCTAGCAAACACGACGGTCAACGCCGAATTCAGGGGCTCTCGACCCGGTCAACGGAAGAAGCCATTTAAAGGTAGCAGAGATGGACCGACCAACCTAAACAAGATTCTAGACAAATTGTGTCAGATTCACGGCACCCCGGGGAAACCTGCAAATCACACCCACAGAGAGTGTTGGGTTTTCAAGCAGGCCGGCAAGCTAAACGCCGAACACAAGGGGAGGGAGATGCCAAGTGAAGATGAGGATGAGCCTCGCCAGCCGAACACTGGAGGACAGAAAAATTCCCACCAGAAGTCAAAACAGTGAATATGATTTACGCAACTCACATTCCAAAGAGTGGGCGCAAACGCACACTCCGAGACGTATATGTTGTGGAGCCCGTCGCCCCCAAATTCAATACCTGATCGGCCTGCCCCATCACCTTTGATCGCAGGGACCATCCGACTAGTATCCGGCACGGAGGATCGGGTGCCTTGGTGCTCGACCCAATAATCAATGGATACCATCTCACCCGAGTCCTTATGGACGGCAGCAGTAGTCTAAACCTGATATATCAGGACACTATCCGCAAAATGGGGATAGACCCGTTAAGAATCAGCCTAAGCAACACTACCTTTAAAGGAGTGATACCAGGCATCGAGGCCCGCTGTACGGGCTCTCTAGTACTAGAGGTTGTATTCGGTTCTCCCGAGAACTTCAGAAGCGAGGAACTAACCTTCGACATCGCTCCATTCCAAAGCGGCTATCACGCACTACTCGGAAGAACGGCCTTCGCTCGTTTTAATGCAGTACCGCACTATGCCTACCTTAAACTTAAGATGCCTGGTCCACGTGGCATCATCACAGTTAGCGGAAATACAGAGCGTTCCTTACGCGCGGAAGAATACGTGGCGGCTCTAGCAGCCGAACACTGAGCGGCCCCTACTACAAGAATAAACGGCCGTCAAGACCACAAACACGGTTAGACGAGTCCAGCACCCCACCAGATACAACAGCCCAGATAAACCTTAGCTGGGGATACCCCCATAAGTGGTGCTAGGGGCTGCTCGCAAAAAAGAAGAAGCCCTTAGTTTGGCTCGACCCTATTAATACAATAGCATATTGCATTTTCATGGTTCATTCAGATTAACCAACTGTTCGCACGAAATCTTTCACCCGGGTTTTCCCCTTTTGTTACAGACGATCATCGTGCTACACCCTTCCAGGATACAACACAACGGAGATAAAGACGCAGACGTGCAGCAGGGCCCCGCTCAAAGGTTTCTCTTCAGATTAAGGTCCTGCGTAAACCTTTTTTATGTCTCTTGTTGCTTCTTCCCCTCCGGACACTTAAACACAACCAGGAGAGATACTGGCGTTCTTGACACTTCGTCACGCCAGACTAATGTATGTACCTAGAAACACAGGGCTCATTATCGAGGGAGTTATTCAGCCCAGTATATGTTGTAAAGTCCGAATACCTTAGGGAGTATTCGGCATCGTGAGTTTGGACTTATATGCATCAGCTCCGAATCATGTCTTTGGTAAAATGTTGGGTTTGCCCGGCTCCCATGTTTTGTTACCTTATGTTCCGTTCTATCGGCTAAGGCGGCACCGGGAGAACTACTGCGATTGTGCCCTGGTTCATCTGGATGAGCACCTTAGTAGAGAAAGCCGAAAACTGACTGTCATGATACAGTGTGAGACTGGTCAACCACTCGATGACGCAGTGGAATCTTCGCGATTCCTCCGCATTAACGAAGGACCGGTTTCTCGGTCACGTACATACGCGCACCATATTCAGATGAACGCGGAAGTACCATGGGCTATATAGTAGCCCCGCCGTCAAACTCCTATGGCTAAGTGAAAGTGTTAAAGCCATATAGTCCGATTGCCTGGTTCGCTGCGCTATCACCTCCTTAACGGACCAAGACGTTGGATTAAGTGTGACTATGCGATTTCTCGAACACCCCCGCATTATGTGTGTGGGGGCTGAAGCCGACGACTGCAAAATTTCAGGTTATATACATACATAAATAGCCGCACAGGAGGCACTATAATACTTTCAGGAAAAAGTATAAACACAACCTTTATAATCAAAATAGCATTGTTTTTACAATGGAGATACATGTCACTCGAACATGGCACTCTTCGAGCACTGAGCCTCTATTAAATGAGCGCCTTCTAGGACTTCTTCAAAATAGTGCTCGATTGGGTCCTAGCCATCCGCGCACCCTCAATGCACGCCGACCTCTACAAAGCATCGATATGCGACGCATCGCCAAGGAATTGTTGCACTAATCCAAAATAATTGTTCGGCCTTGGTCCCCACGGCCAAAGATGATCCACGAAAGACCTCATAGCAAGCCTGGACAACCTATGGAGCTCGGCCCATGCGACCATCCTTTCATTCAACGGCAGCGGACGCGTCGGAGCACTGAACTGCGACCAGAATAACCTTTCCGCCTTATGGTCTTTTCGATCTTTGTAAAATTTGGTCGCATCAGCAGCACTCTTTGCCAGGTCCGCATACGCGTTCGCACCGCTCCACAACTGATCCAGAGGGGCATACTTCGGATCTCCGAACTTCATCCGCAACAAATAGGGCTTCCCAGCTATGATATCTCCGGCTTCACGAAGCTCCTCCCTTACCCTCTCATTTCAGAACGGGTTTCCTTGGCTGCCTCCAGGGCCTTCTTCAGGTCAGCCGCTTTCACTTGGTTTTCCTTTTCAAGGAGCTCATGGCGGTCGGTGGCATCCTTCAGCTCGGCATCCATCTGGGCTATCTTTTCTTCGTTAAGGCGATGAGTAGCTTGTTCGGCTCTTAACTCTTGTACCGCCTTCAAAGCGGCCGCATCACTTACTCGGGCTTGCTCCATCGCTCAGGCAAGCTCCATCCGAAGGGACTCTATGGCAGCAGCTCCATCTGTAGTCACAGCATATTATAGATACTAGCATCATGCTCCTCTTAAATATTTGCTGACAAGTTAAAACATGCATACCCTGGCCCTCGTCAAGCCGCTTGTTAACAAGCGCGATGTCGGCATCGGCCACGTCAAGCTACCGCTTCAGTTCAGCAAAATCAGCAGTCCGGTCAGCCACCAGACCCTCAGTCGTCTGCACATAAAGTGGCGCGATTATTACCAGAGATTATGATCCTCTGTTTGCCACCTTTGGATAGCAACCAGAGTCTCAGGGGCTACTATCTATACAGAGCACATCTAGCATGTGCGGTACTGTCAAAAATACATATATTATTTTTTGCGTACCTCAAAGCCTCTCAGCAGACTCGTAAAAGCTTCATTCAAACCGCTCTTGGCGGATGAAATCCTCTCAACCATCGTACCCATTAAGGCACGATGTGTCTCTGAGACGACCGCTCGCTCCAGAAGACCCATCAGTGTGTCCGGCGATGTGCCGGACAATCCCGGACTCCTCCTGGAGCTCTCCTTGGGAGCCGGATAATCCGGACTATGGGCAGCCAAAGTATCAACTTCTGGCCTTGGCGGATCAGGAGAAATCCTCCGTGACGACACCTCGGGGTCGTCCTCCCCATGTGGCGGGGAGGCAGGAGGAGGCGTTTCACTCTCCATCATCTCCGGAGGAAGATCCCCCGAAGACGAGCTCTTTGGAGAAGGGCTACGAGCCGGACTTCAACAAATATGTCTCAGTTATTATTCTCAGAGACAAAACATGATATACTTACCAAAGCACCTTTTTTCACTTACAGCTCGGTTGAGAGCTGGCCCCCTTGCGGGCACTGTACGGTAAGGACGCCCTCTGGGGCAAGGCCCCCTGGCGAGGGTTTCTTCCCTCGCTTGGAAGCATCCGTTTCCAAGTCTTCGGAGGCGGCCCTTTCTTACCATGGGGAGAGGGGATTTCGGATTCACCTTCCCGATTATCCTCCTTTGTGGAGGCGCTATTTCCCCCAATTTGGATGTGCAAAGTATGAAGCCCATCGGTGGCTTCTCTATTCCTCCCCTCATCTTCTCCTGATGGCACCTGATACGGTGCACGCTCAAGCATCCTGGTCAATAGAGGATCCGGCGAGCCTTCGGGAAGAGGGGCTGAACACCTAATACTCTCCGCCTTCCTTAACCAGTCCTGGCAGGGAGCAATTTTTCAGAATCATGTTATAGAAAACATAAAGGACGGTGTGTTCGGTAGCAGAATTACTTACCTGGGTATCCGGACGGTTGTAGTTGAGACCCACGTCCTCGGTGGTGTCCGAACACTTTATTCGTGATCCAAAGAATGACCCATACACCTCTTTGGGTGTCATGCCGAAGAATTGTTAAATGGTTCGCGGTCCTTCCGGGTTGAACTCCCACATGCGGAGAGGTCGACGTTGGCAGGGTAGGACACGATGAACCAGCATCACTTGCATTATCTTGACAAGGCTGACATCCTTCTTAAGAAGGTCTCGGATGCGGCTTTGCAGCATCAGCACGTCATTGACTGGCCCCCAGTCCAGCCCTTTGTTGACCCATGACGCTAGTTGCGGCGGAGGGCCCGGGCAGAACACTGGAGCGGCCGCCCGCTTTGTACCTCGGGGAGCTATGATGTAAAACCACTCTTGTTGCCATAAGTCAGAAGTTTCTGTGAAGGAACCCTTTGGCCATGGGGTGTCGGCGCCCTTGCTTATTATAACGCCTCCGCACTCCGCGTGACACCCGTTAATCACCTTCGGCCTCACATTGAAGGTCTTGAGCCAAAGGCTAAAGTGGGGAGTAATGCAGATGAAGGCCTCACACACGACGATAAACGATGAGATGTGAAGGATGGAATCCGGAGCTAGATCATGGAAATCTAGCCCGTAATAGAACATGAGCCCTCTCACGAAGGGATCAAGACTAAAACCTAGCCCCTGGAGGAAGTGCGAAACAAATACGACACTCTCTTGGGTTCGGGAGTGGGGATGACCTGCTCTTGAGAAGGCAGCCTGTGCGGGATTTCGACGGTGAGATACCTGGCCTCCCTAAGCTTCTTGATTTCCTCCTCTGTGACAGAGGAGGCCATCCACCGGCCTTGAAGGTTGGATCCGGACATGGTCGAAAGTCCGAAGTGCTTAAGCTTGAGCCTTGGGTGTTGGAACTCGAGGTACGGGAGGGGAAAGATCGAGCGTGGGAAGAAAAGGATAGGCGTTGCCCCCTTTATAAAGAGGACGGATATCAAGTGTCCCCTGTGTGACCGTTTGGGACTCGCCTAAAATCGAGGAGTCATATTAAACAAACACGGTTGGGTTACCCACACCTGTATTGATCAGAATCCCGTGATAAGTGGAACACGATCTCTGCCTCGATAGGACGTGCCGATGAAACCGCCTCGCAACACGTGCAGTGGCTGGTGGTGAAAAATGGTTCAAATAAAGACCGGGCCGTGGCGTGACATCACACTATGAAAAGTTGCCAGCAGATTATATTTGTAGAATATTGTGCTCTCTACAGTGGTATGTGGAATTTGTTTTACAGAGCCGGACACGATTCTTGTGTTCAAAATCTTCTATGGAGTATTCGGAGAGGGAACCCGCCTTGCAATGCCGAAGACAATCCGCGCGCCAGACTCATCGTCATTGAAGCCTGGTTCATGGGCTACTGAGGGAGTCTTGGATTAGGGGGTCCTCGGACAGCCGTACTATATACTTTGGTCGGACTGTTGGACTATGAAGATACACGATTGAAGACTTCGTCCCATGTCTGGATGGGACTCACCTTTGCGTGGAAGGCAAGCTTGGCAATTCGGATATGTAGATATCCTTCTCTGTAACCGACTTTGTGTAACCCTAGCCCCCTCCGGTGTCTATATAAACCGGAGGGTTTAGTCCATAGGACAACAACAATCATAATCATAGGCTAGCTTCTAGGGTTTAGCCTCTACTATCTCGTGGTAGATCAACTCTTGTAATACTCATATCATCAAGATCAATCAAGCAGGAAGTAGGGTATTACCTCCATCGAGAGGGCCCGAACCTGGGTAAAACATCATGTCCCCTACCTCCTATTACCATTAGCCTTAGACGCACAGTTCGGGACCCCCTACCTGCCGGTTTTGACACCGGCAGGTGGCACTTCTAACGGTATCCTCAGATACCAACTCAGCAGGCACGTTAGAACTTGATTTCCCCTGACCCCGCGAGGACCTCCTCCTCAATGCTTCCTCGTCAATCCTGCGATAAGCTGCATCAAGTGATGGCGAAATCTCCTCAGGGGTGGCTGCAAGGATCAAACAGTGTGTTAGGAAACTTGGAAACAACAAGTTATTGTGAAAAGGAGTGCAGAATGTGAACTGTAGGTGCCAATTAGAAAGTCTCCATGTGGAAACAACTCTAGTTGCCATGTGCATTGTACTGTAGTTGCCATGTGGTAACACCTGTAGTTGCCAAGTACATAGAACTGGAGTTGCCATGTCGCAGCAACTCCAGTTGTCATGTGCTTTGGGAATGGAGTTGCAACATGGCAACAACTGTAGGTGCCATGTTGCAGCAACTCCAGTTGCCATGTGCATCTCATGAGATTTGCCATCACCAGTAAGAAACCAAAACATCTTGTGACAAACGTCAGACTGAAAAAATCTAGAAACAAAATGATAAACACACAAAAAATGTACCTTGCACTATCGCTCTGCAAACTTCACAACCTTCCCGCCATCAGCCATTGGCTGCGCCATCATTGAGGCCTGTCTGCCAGGAAAGCAAGGCAACATGCATAGGATCTTGCGCCACTGGTTCATCTTGACTGCGATCAATGCCAAGGCTAAAGCTCGGTGGGGTGAAATCCATTGGGTGCCTCTCCTGCCTACCAGCCGGATCGCGAACAAGTTGTTTGGAAAAATCCAGGGGTGACAGATCAACAAACATTTTTGCCTCATCTGCTGCAGGATCATCAGGCTTGTTAGTAGGTCGGGGCGTGCTGTCAGCGATCTCAATCACAACTTTCTTGCCTATCTTCCTGTTTGGGTTGTAGGGGACACCAATGTTGACTGGGAGCTTAGAAGTGCACAGATTAAAGCTGGGGTTCTCCGCAGCGGTGAAAGACGCAGTCTGCTCTGGCTTACCAGTTGCATCTGTTGTATTGCCGACTTCCGTCTTATCGGGTACATTGCTTTTGGTAGGAGGTGGGAACAGTGTGGAAGCAGGCACATAACCAGAGTCATCTCTGCTACTCCTAGCTATATCTGGTGCATTGGATATGTCTGCAGGATGCTTGCGGGGGCTACGCCGCCTAGGTGGAAGACCAGCTCGCGCAACGGTCGCTGTAGCAGCCTCTGGACCACCAGAAGCTGGATCTATTGTGCCATGAGTCTCACCTGTGGATGACATCTCATTCTGAATTGTGGCTGTAGCCCCTTCTTTTGTGGACGCAGAAGTGCCACCAACCACACGCTTGGAATCCGTATCATATAAGCAGGAATCTTCCTTATTTAGGTTGATCTCAGGAGTGTCCACTTCAACACTTGCTGATCGGGTGGCATGGGTCACAACAACATCCCTCATTGCCACCAGCGTGGGCAATATCTTAGCAGTCCTGGCAGATATTGACTAATCACTCCCAGATGTGCGGATGCCTGTTGTTGCAGTCTGCACATCTGCAACCGGCGGATATGGTCGGCCGCTTGCATCAGAGCTAGTGGGAACAGTGGACGGTACAGCAGCAGTTTTGTCGACTGGCACCTCATGAACATCTGAGTTGCCACTTGTCGACAACTTGGAATGAATGCGTTCGAGTGGATCCCTAGGGTTGTGTTTGGCCACGTGTGTAGTAATCTTCTTCACCCTGCAAGAAAGCACATGAAAAGTACAAAAAAGTGAACAAAATAATTGCCATGGTAGTCATCATAATAATGAAAAATGTGTGATGTGCCAGAGCTACCATTTGAGAACATGGTATGGATGAGCACACATGACAATGTAGGTGGTGGAAGTCAGTGGAAAGCTGCTAGTTGCCATATCAGTGGAATAAGAATTGCCATGTGGTCTAGTTAGAAGTTCCCATACATAACAAGCAGGAGTTGCCATGCAGCAAAAAATAGATCATGAAAAACAGCAGTTGCCATGTGGGACTGATGGCAGTAGCCCATGTGGCAAGCTAGACAGCTGCCATGAGAAGCAGACGGTAGTTGCTGCATAAATGTATCAAGTAAAAAAAGTTGTGTATGATCTAGAATGCATCAAGCAAAAAAGTAGCACTATGACAATGAAAAACAGGGAGAACCTACTTCTTGATTGTATTCCTCAAGTCTTCCAACATGACAGGATCCCCGGTGTTGGACGTCGACGTACGAGGAGACGACCTAGTGGAAGTGGTGTCACCACTAGTGGGAGCACCCTTGTTTAATCGGGCAGAAATACGGGTTGGCGTTGGTGCCTGTTTCTTCTTAACTGCACGTCCACCAGCTATCGCCTCACTACACGTAGAAAAAATGGCAAAAAAAGATACCAAGTGTGAGACAAAAAAAATCATGCCACACTTAGCAAACAATGAAAAAAAGGTCGGTCTGTTAAAAAGGAGGGACAAACAAAACACTAAATAGATGTCGAACCTCCTCCTGTAAGCTACGGGATCGGTCCTAGGCCTCTTGCCAATAGAGCCCTGCCCAACGTCCTATGGAGCTCTGCCCCTCTTTGAGGGCGACACCCCCGTGTCTGTCGCAACTGTTTGTTCAATGGCTTCCTCCGGTGGAGGAACATTTGGTGCAGCCTTATCCTTCTTACCACCTACCCGAACTTCAACATGTTCATCGTCGTCGGTTTCACATTGCACATTCTCCATGTCATCGTCATCACCCTTGTCGAGACCAACATCTCCATCTAGCTCATCTTGTGAGTCAGGGAGCTCCTGTGAGCTGTTGTAGTCGTTGGCCACGACAACTAGTTGGTCGATGTGTCCGTTCTCCAACGAATGATGTGAACTGCCTCGCAACCGCATCGCTGTCAGAGCCATTAATCGTAGTCCAACCGTCAACCAACTTCCCGAGCAAGCTGGTCATGCCGGAAGCAAACTGCCCAACTAGATGCTCAACAGGTGCCCTCGCCTGAGCACAAAAACAAAAAGTAGCAATAACCAAAGATATTAGAGTCACATGCGTAAGAACAAGAAAACCAAAAACAACCATAGAGATATATCAAAATGCAAACAGAAAAACAATGTCAAAAAACAAAATAAACATCCTTGATTACCTCAGCAAGACAAGATTGAGCTAAATGCACATCCATCCACTTGCCAAAGTTTTGTGGCCCACCAAACACACTACAGTCTATAGCATGCTTGTCCATTCAGCTGGAAAACAACAAAAACAACTAAGATGTAAGAGAGAAAGAAGGAGCAGTGAGTAATAATTCATGTATTGCAAAAAGAGGGAAAAAAGGAGTTTCGACATGGATGGCGGAGTTGCTGTATGGGGTCAGACATGGGTGTCATGTGCAGACAGCCATGGCTGCCAAGGTATTTATCTCTTGTTAGCCATAAATGGTTGTCGTATGGGGATTTTTTTCATATGTTATGGAACATCAAAATTTAAGAATGCCATGCAAGAAAGAAGGCAGAACTAACCAACAGTTTCCCATATTTCATATCAGTTATACTGTCTGCAGCAAGCACAACCTTGACAACATCGTACGTCCATGCAGAGACATGAAACTTATGTGGAGGCGGCGGGCCTCCTATCCCAGTAAAGTCAACGGTGGAAAGATCGAGACCATCGATGTACATGAGCTGGTATACACAATAAAAAAGAAAGCTATGTCAGTTGCAATCATGCTATGGTGAAAATAAGCTTATGTAGTTTCCTTGAGTCATGAAGATGAAGAGAATAAGAAGAAAAAGATTTGCCATCTATCTATGTTAGTTGTCATCATGCTGTGTTGGCAGTTGCCATCTTGTTATGCTAGTAGCTGCCACCAGCTCAGCATCATGGTTGCCATGCAGATTGTATAAAAGAGAATGAATGTATGAAATGAACACTTTTTTGTGTTGTTGAAAAATGCTGGTGTACACAATAAAAAAGAAAGCTATGTCAGTTGCAATCATGCTATGGTGAAAAGAAACTTATGTAGTTTCCTTGAGTCATCAAGTTGAAGAGAATGAAGAAAAAGATTTGCCATCTATCCATGTTAGTTGCCATCATGCTGTGTTGGCAGTTTCCATCCTGTTATGCTGGTAGCTGCCACCAACTCAGCATCATGGTTGCCATGCAGATTGTATAAAAGAGAATGAATGTATGAAATGAACACTTTTTGTGTTGTTGAAAAATGCTATTGCCTTGTAGGCAGCAACTACAGATGCCATGGATCAAACAAAAGTCACTTTCACATGTCAAAAATTCACATAAAAATGAAACAAAGGGTTGCCATGCACGATCTTGTACGGTTGCCATGCACGATCTTGTACGGTTCACACTTATCAACAGCTGCGATGTTGATTTAGTAAAAACATTGAACTGTGATAAGAGTGTTTGCAAAAGAGCAGGGAAAAATACCATTAGGTGCAAGCGATAGCCCTTCTGGTACATCTTGTTCGAGAATGCATCATGCAGGAAGTCCGCGATGAATTTACACCAATTCATGTTCTTAACGTCTTTCAGCTTCGCCTGCACAACACAATTTTGGGACAAAAAGTTGCCGCATCAGCATTCAAATGAAAACATCAAAAAACTGTCAGTGACTAGCTTCCAGATAACATCAAAATAAAAAATTGAAGGGAAAAAGAAGTAGAGAGGGAGCATTCACCAGGATGGGGAAGCACTTGTTGCTTGGGCGAGGAGATGTGGTAGGCGCAAAGACAGCTGAGATCAAGTACATGAGCAGCTTCATCTTAAATATCTCGCCATGGGTTTTCATGCCCTCCAGCGAAGTTGCCAGCATAGTCGTATTCGGCATGGATGCCATCCCAGGAAACAAACGTGTGAACAAGGCTTCCTCAATCTTATTATTCACCTCATACGGGACTTTGATTTCTCCATGGGGCACACCCAAAGTGCAGAACACAGATTCCTCATCCAAAGGCAGTCTTCCCCGTCCTGGAATCATGAATTCCCTGGAGGCAGGATCATAAATCTCATCGAGCCAGTCGCATACAAGGTTCACTAGGTTATTGCACCGAACATCCATCAGAGCCTGCATCCCCATCTCATCGGCAGCTCCCTTCTGCTCATCAGTAAATCCATCGGTCAATATAGTCAGGCGTTCTTGCGATGCCCTATTGCGATGACGTTTCTTCTTCTGCATAACAGAAAAAGGATCATTTGTTGCCATGTTCAATGTCATGAAAATTTAGTTCTAACTTAAGATTGAAAACTCAATGTGACATTAAAACATATGGGGGTGGAAAGTGACCTCATCACCATCTTTTGTCCGACCAGTCGCGCGATTCTGTTGCGGTACATCCATGAAGTCATCATCATCATCTTGATGGTCGCCGTGAGCCATTGTGCTACGGTAAGAACAAAACACATGTTAGGGTGAAATGAAAACACAGCCGGCGAATACAAAAAGAAATGCATAAAGTAAAATATTCATTAGATGTCATTGATGAACAAAAATGAAAACTCCATGGTTGCCCCAAAGTTTAAGCATCTGAAGAGGGCAGTAATTGCCATGTGCTGAACATGCACAAAAAGGCAGAAAAATAATCAAATGGAAAAGCAATTGCCCAAACATGGCAATTGGACGTGTATGTGTTTCTGAAGGAAGCAGTTGCCAGCTAGCAGAATCTACTTGCCATGTTGGCTCCAATGAAAGTGGCAAATGAGGCAGAGCATAGGAACACCCACCCCCTAGGATTGCCCAACATGAAATGTGGCAACTAACACATTGGCTTCATAAAAATGTACAGATGACATCTTCTAGGTTCAAGTTGCCATGTTAACACAAGGCACTTCAAAAAAGGGCATACAACTTCCACTGCACAACATATAATGTGTTAACTAACACCCTGGCCTCATATAAAAATGAGTTGCCATGTAATACATTCAAATATGTTCAGCTATCACAAGTCAGCATGGCAAATGCAATTGAGTCTATCGTACAGTCAATTTGCCATTATCCTGCATATGACATGGCAACAGGCATGGTGTATTCACAAAATTAGTTGCCACTTGGAAGCATAGTCGTGGGTAAACAAATGCAATGAAAATTGCCATGACTGCCATGATCACACACTTAAGTATGCAACTACCTAGAGGTAGAAATCATACACAAAAATTACTCCCTGAATTGGATCTCACAAACTGACATTATCCTACAACTGACATGGCCACTGACATGATTGATTTAGAAAGTTAGTTGCCATCAGTGATGGTAGTTGTTGAAAATGGCATGACTGCCATTATCCTACAGTTTGAAATGCACCTAACTAGATCTAGGGTTCAATTGCAACTATCATACCTTGAATTCAACAACAAAAAACACCCTACACTGATGGCCATAGCATTTCGAGGCAAAATTAGAACTAACATCTAGAAAATCCCTGCACAAACACAGGCAAGATACAGATGTGGCTGCGGACCGGGCGAGCCACACCGGCATGACTACCACCGCGGTGGCGACGAAACTGCGCAATGCCACCCTAAATGGGAAGCACGCGACTCCACCGCCGACGGGGACACCGAAGCACCACGAATCGGCCGGAATCTCCAGGAAACTCGAGGGGAGATTGATCATAGAGGGAGGGTGGCAGAAATCGCAGGCAGGAATGTGAGCATGGAGGGAGCCTTACCTTCAATGCAGCTGCTCCGGCGACGACGCTTCGGTCCGGCGAACCCCACCAACGGCCGCGAATGCGGTCGACTCTTCCGCCGCCGTTGTCGCCTTCTCCTCTTGGTTTCTCCTCAATCAAATGTAACTGGTGTGGATGGTGGGTTGGGGAGTAATGAATGGGAGGGGAGTAATGGACCGCGAGGGGAGCGCGAGTGGCAAGTCATGGGAGAGGGCAACCGCAGTCGGGCGTGGCGTGCGGGCGCGATGGCAGTTCCACCGCACGCCCCGACTCGCAATCACTGACCTCGGAGGAAAAACCGGCATGCGGACGAACTACCTACATGCCACACACGGGACTTGTCCTACGTGGCACACCAAATCCACCTTTTCGTGTCAAGATTCATGCAAAAGATAGTGAACGACGATCCAGGCATGTGGGCGAGTTGGGGAACGCCCACACGTGTGGGCATTAGTGTTTCCGATCTCTTTTCCAAAAATAATAAATAGCCATTAATAAGAAAACAAATAAAGGAGATTACCGCCCCCTTCGATTACTGCGTTCCTAAGTATTTCCGTCCATATATGCACGACATTGGGGGAGTAAAGAAGTTTCCTTCTCCTACTATATAAAAGCCGCCTTCTGTGGTGCTTCCTCGAAACCACCTGTTTCATCCAATTCCCCTCTCCGTGTCAGAGAAAACAAGAAGAAAGAGAAATCCATTCTCATTCCTCTGCACCAAGAAGTAGATAAGATGGCGTGACGCCCCGAGACCGACGCTCCAGAAGACTTCCAGGTATTATGAGTTTCGCCATGTGATTTATTTTTGTTTGTTGCATTTCATCATGTCATCATGTGCATTGCATCCACATGTTTTCATAAAACCTCATAACCATTTGTCATTACCGCTTCACTCCTTGCCTCCATGGCATATTGTCAGACTTCTTGGCCTTGTTCCTTCTCTCAGACCAACCGGACGGCACTCTTCTCTCTTTCTCCGAGACCAGCAAAACCCCTCTTGTCCCTTTGGCCTTTCGTCAGACCCCATTGTCTTTGATTTCCCCTCTCGTCTAAATGCCCACCCTCTCTGCACAGTGCACAGAGCCCCTCACGCGTCCGAAAACTTACCCGAACCCGAACCGGGCTGTTGTTACCGATGGGTCCGGATCATCTCCAAACATTCCTAAAATATCTTCGATTCTTTATTGGACTTCCTAACCTATTTATTCTCGATCATCCGATTTAATGGAAGGGTCCAAATCTACCCTAAACCTCCCTTTCCCTATATATAGAACAAACCACACCTAATTTGGACAAACCCTAGAAATTAGGAGGCTTGTCCCATCCCTCCGCCGCCGCCAGCCCACTGTCTCCTCCACCTTGGGATCTCCTCCCGATCCAAAAAATGCACCCACTCTCCCTCGGATTTCCCAGCGAGCCAACCACCACAGCGCAGCCAACCCCGAGCGCCGCCCTCGCCCTCGAGCTCCAATGGAATCACGCCCTTGGATCCTCTGCTTCGAGCACCTCCATCGAGCCAAGCTCTTGCGATTGCACCCTCCTCCCGCCTCGTCCCAGAGCTCCTGGGTGTCGTCGTTCCCGTCCACCACCGTTGTCCGAACCAGCACATCCCCGAGCGCTCACTTGCTCGCGCGGGAGAACACATAGTGGCAAGGCCTCCTCCTACCGACGTTCTTCACCACCGGACCCAGGCTAGCACCAGCTCGGTCCTACCTTCCCTACCTGTCACTTCATCTGCTCCCGAGGCCCGAGCCTCCTCTCGTCCAGGAGCACGAGCCCCTCGCAACCGGCCGGTGACCTCACCGAAGAACCTCCTCTAGGACCCCTCGCGCGCCCCGTCCTCCTCTGCCCTACCTCGGTTCCTCTTCTCCCTTCCCTTCTCCCTTCTCCATCTCTCTCTCTAACCTCCAGTCTCTCTCCTTGTCTCAAACACAGTTCGACCTCGCCGCCGTTCTGCTACCTCCGCCGCCTAGACCCCCCTTCCCATGTCTGGATCTGGCCTTGCCTGCATCCGCCTCGCCTGAGCTCCAACCGCGTCGTGCCGCTGCCTTTGACCGTCGTCTGCATCACCCACGTTGCTACTCCCCTACCTTACACCACTGCTGCCTACTTCGCTCAGTCGAGCAGAGCGCTCGCCCGTGCTGTTGACTCGTCGCCTTGCTACGTGGGCCGCCTCATCCACAACGCCCCCTTTCGGCCTCCCTCTCCACCAACTGGGCCTCAGCCCATGGTGAGCCACCGCTGCGCCCACACCCTTCCACTATTGGCCCAAGTGCAGATTTGGCCCTTGACTTTTTTTCTGCTATCTGCGAATTTAGGTTTTTCCAGGAGATTACTATTTTACAGAAAAGCCCTCATGCTTCATACATTTAAAAACTCACAAACCGTGCGTCATATGTAAAAACTTTATATATGTAAAATGCTTAGAATGTCATCTAGTTTCATAATATCCAACTTTCATCCATGTTTAAAATTTTTAACTTGCTGTTTGACTTATTTTGCATAAATAGCATGCTAAATGGTTTATTTCATAACTAAATAACCGTAGCTCCAAATTCAATAAACTTTATATGTAAATGGGGTAGAAAAATGTATAGTTTAACTTGGTGCACTTTATTTTGCTGTTTAACAACTCTAAAATATTGTTTAGGCAGAACAATACCAAATTCGAATATTGCATATGAGGATTTTCCGGAAATGTTGTTTGTTGTTTCCGACCTCATTTAAACTTGCCTAGATAGGTAGTTTTATTATGCCTCACCTCTTTCCATGTATATTTAAACCGGACATGCATATACTTGTTTGTGCATCATGCCATGTTTATGTGATGGTTGGTTACCATGTTGTTTGCCTCCTTCCGGTTGTCCTTCTTCTTGGTAGTTCCGATAATGTTGTGATCGTGAGGATTCGTTCGACTACGCCCGTTCATATTCTTCATGGATTCGGTCTTCTTCCTAGCGGGATTTCAGGCAAGATGACCGTCACCCTGGATCTCATTACTATCATTGCTATGCTAGTTGTCTCGATGTTGTCGCTATGTCGCGCTTCCTACCACTTGTTTATCAAGCTTCCCAATATGCCATAAAACTGCCTCTAACCTTTTCCACCATCCCAGCAAACCGTTGTTTGGCTATGTTACTGCTTTGCTTAGCCCCTCTTATAGCGTTGCTAGTTGCAGGTGCAGTTGAATGTTGTTCCATGTTGGGACATGGATATCTTGGGATATCACAATATCTTTTATTTAATTAATGCACATATATACTTGGTAAAGGGTGGAAGGCTCGGCCTTTTGCCTAGTGTTTTGTTCCACTCTTGCCACCCTAGTTGCCGTCATACCGGTGTTATGTTCCTTGATTTTGCGTCGCTAACACGATGAGGGTTTATGGGCCCCTCTTGACAGTTCACTTTGAATAAAACTCTTCCAGCAAGGCCCAACATTAGTTTTAAGATTTGCCATCATAATAATATTGAATTAACTAATCAATCTGCATAGGGGGTCGCGTCCCCGGGTTCTAATTCCACATAAACAGGGGGGCCAGTGCTGATGGTGTTGGTCAAAAACGGGCGGCCTGCAGGGCCACCACGGGAAACCCGAGGATCCGGTTTTACTCGTAGCTTGTTCCATCCAGACATGGCATGAGACGAGATACGCGCGACTACTATCAGGGTGTCGGCATGCCGGGAGGTCTTGCTGGATTTATTTTACCATTGTCGAAATGTCTTGCACACCAAGATCCCGAGTCTGATTGGATGTCCCATGATGGAGGATTGTCTCCGCGGATCATGAGCCTGTCATGGGCTAAGTTGGGACACCCCTACAGGGTATAAACTTTTGAGAGCCGTGCCCACGGTTATGTGGCAGATGGGAATTTTTAATGTCCGGTTGTAGAGAACTTGACACCAGATTCGAAATAAAATACACCAACCGCTTGTGTAACCGTGATCGTCTCTTTTTGAGTAAGGTCGAGAAGAGAACATGGTGGGGTTATGTTTGAACATAAGTAGTTCAGGATCACCTAGTGATCATTACTAGTTTGCGACCGATTGCGTAGCTTCTCATCTTATTCTTGTACTCGTAAGTTATCCACCATACAATGCTTAGTCGCTTGCTGCAACCTCACCACTTATCTATTCCAAACCCATTAAGCTTTGCTAGCCTTGATACCCATGGTAATGGGATTGCTGAGTCCTCGTGGCTCACATGTTACTACAACAACAGTTGCAGGTACATGTAATGCGATGATCTGACGCAAGTGCGATGCTTGCTTGTTTGGAGTTCTTCTTCTGCTTCCTTGATCAAGGGACATCGGTTCTAGGTCGGCAGCCTGGGCTAGCAAGGTGGATGTCGTTTTTCTTTTTTGTTTGATTTCATCCGTAGTCGGATCCCGCTCTTTTGTATGATGATTGTGTAAGTGAATCTAGTGCCCCTTAGTGATTTTGGTGTATTGAATACTTATAGGTTAAGGGACTAATATGTTTGTGAGTGTACATAGGCTCTATAAGTCGATGAGGAGTTTGATATTTACAATGAATGTCGACCCCTAAAAATGAATGTCTTCAGCTGAAGACTTTGATTCTCCTGAAGACTTTGAAAGTGAAGAAATTGGTGTGACCTTGAAGACTTGGATATTCATAGGATTATGAAGCATGAATACTTTTGTTTTTGTAATTTCATTTTATCTTTCTTGGGTCATAGAAAACACCGTACTGTTAAAGGGGGTCGAGGTAATACTAAGGAAACTGATTTCCAAGTGATGCTCATCTCAAAATCCTACACCTACCCAATCCTTTCGAGTGAAGCCATTGGAAATCTCATATCAGTTCAGTCAATTTCTTCAGTGACAGAGACAAAGATCTTCTGGTCTCTGAGGAATTTGTTCTGACTGAGGAGTTAGGAATTCGCCAGTGCGGATTACCTACACAGTGAGGAACATGATAGCCCTGAGGAATTCGAACCTCAAATCCGACCGTTGCTGTGCTATGCGCCAGCTGTCCAAAATATCCTACCACCTAACGGTCATATCATTGAAGGGCATTTATGTCTTATCATGTTGGGCTGCTCCCTAGGCTATAAATAGCCGCCCCCTTCAACCACTAGCTGGTTGGGTACTCCGAGAGAAACTGACACTTGTCAATTGAGAGCATCCCATCCTCCTAGGACTTTGAGTGAAAATCATCAAGTGAGGAAAACCCAAAACCCAAACCCAAACACCTACAAACCCAAAGTGATTGAGCATCAGTGAAGAGATTGTTCCTATGTGGAACCGACGCTTGTTACCTTTGAGGACTATGTATCCTCCAAACGGTTAGGTGTCATGATCTAAGAATCCAAGAGGAATTGTGGATTGCCAAGTGACCAAGTCTGTGAAGGTTTGGAAGTTACCTGTGAAGACTTACCACGAGTGTTGGGCGAGGTCTGTGTGACCTTAGCTCAAGGAGAATACGGTGAGGACTGTGTGTCCGGGACTGTGTGTCTTCGAGTTTAAATACTCAGCCGCTCCAACCAGACATATAACTGTCACAGCAGTTGGAACTGGTCTACCAAATCATTGTCTTCACCAAGCCTACTGGTTCTATTTCCTCAACCCTTTCATTTCCTCATTCGTGTGTTGATGAACCTGATCATTACTGTTTGAAGACTTTGACTGAAGACTTTCTCTATTTCTCAATCCAATTTCTTCAGTCACACTGTCTTTAGCCTGGTTATCCTATGTTTACGCTACTTGTGCTCTGTGTTTGTTTTTCATATCATCATGATGACTATGTTGTTACTCTGTTATGTTTACACTTGAGTACTTATTCTGCTGCTAGTTGTTCGTGACTTAGGAATTTCCTCACCCTAAAATTCCTCAGTGACGAATTTGTAAAAATCACCTATTCACCCCCCTATAGTCGACTTAACGCACTTTCAATTGGTATCAGAGCAAGGTACTACCTTGTTTTGTGAGATTTTGGTTTAACCACCTGGAGTTCTAGTTATGTCGACTGCAGGTATGATCAAGGTCTCGGCTGGGTGTCCTACCTTCGATGGGACGGAGTACCCCTACTAGAAGAACAAGATGCACAAGCATCTTGAGGCAATTGATAACGATCTCTGGTATGTTGCGGAAAATGGCGTTCCCTCAGTCACTCTGTCTGTGAATGCTGCTGATGTGAAGAGATTCAAGCAAATCGATTCTCAAGCAAAGAATATCATATGTGTCCATCTGAGCAAAGGACAGTATGGCAGAGTGAGTGCTTTGGAAACTGCCAAGCTGATTTGGGACAGGCTGTCCAAGGTCAATGAAGGAGTCTCCACTCGACGTGACTCCCAAGTTGATGTTCTTCGCAATCTCTTCAACCGCTTCAAAAGACTCGATAACGAAAATGTTCAGCAAACCTTCGATCGCCTCACTGACATCTCAAATGAGCTTCAAGCACTTGGTGCCACTGACATCACCGACCATGAGGTGGTGAAGAAATTGCTGAGATCACTTGATTCCTCATTCGATACTCTTGCACTGATGATTCAAGAGCGAGCTGATTACAAGTCACTAGATCCCGCTGATATCCTCGAGAGGCTAAACACTCATGAGTTCCAGCTTGTTGAGAAGAGATACCTCTATGGACTGAGCTATGGAAGATCACGTGCACTAAAGGCCAAGGCAGTCTCTGAGTCTGAAGGTGAAAGATTCTGGTAGTAGCCTTGGTGATCCTGAAGAACTGAGCCAGGAGCTAGCGATGCTCGTGAAGAAATTCCAGAAGTTCTCTCACCGTGTTCGCTTTGGAAAGTCTTCAAGGAATGATGATACCTCGTCTCGTGACTACAAAAAGAGAACTTGCCACAAATGCGAGAAACCTGGTCACTACATGTCTGATTGTCCTCTGTGGGAAAAGGAATCAAAGAAGAAGAAGTACAAAGATGACGATTCTGATGACTCAAAGAAGAAGAAGAAATCTTCCAAGTCTTCATCATCAAAGTCTTCATCTCACAAGAAGAGCAGTTCCAAGAAGGCCCGGGCATTTATTGGCAAGGAAATGGACTCTGAAGCTGAATCTAAGGAAAATGTGGAAGATGAGGAATCTGAGGAGTCAGACTCTGGTGTGGTGATCTTAGCCCTTGCTACTACTTACGTTAGCAAGTCCATCTTCAACTCTGAAGAAAATGACCTCCCCAACTCTGCTGACAAGAGCGTCGATGACTATGCTCCCACCTACTGCTTCATGGAAAAAGGTGCCAAGGTACTCAAACATTCCCACTCTGACTCTAGTGAGGATGAATCTGATGACAATCTCAAGCCTAGCTATTCCAAACTTGCTGAAATTGCTGTTAAACAACAGAAGGCTTTGGAAAAGATTCAAAATCTACTAGACAAAAGCGCTGACCTGTTGGGTGAGGAATTGAATCGAACTAAGACTCTGACTGATAATCTTCAGAGACTACAGTCTAGGTTTGGCAACCTTCAAAATCATCATAACACTCTCTTAACTAATCATGAGAAGCTTTCTTATGAATTTCTTCATAGAAAGCAAGATCTCGAGAAGTTAAAAGTGAGTTATGAACATCTTTAGAAGGAAAATGATTCATTGCTTGCTCAACAGATCAGTTCTGCTTAGGAAGAATTTATTCCACCATGTCTAAAATGCATTGAGCGTGAATTTGCTAATTCTTCACTTGAATGTTCAAATGCTTATATTGCTGCAAATTCTTCATCTGTCTTTGTGGTCACAAATTCCTCATCTGATGATACCACAAGTATCACTGACGATAATGCAACGCTGAAGGAATTGTATGTGACAGGCATATACAAAAGCCTCAAAGGGCGTCAGACTCTTTGTGATGTGCTCAAAAAGCATATCTTGAACAGGAACCCTAGGAAGGAGGGTATTTCCTTTGAGAGGAAACTCAATGGTTATGGGACCTGCTGGAAACCTGAGCAGTATCCCAAAACCTCATGGGTTGCCGCGAAAGGACCTCCTATAGATCCATGCACTCTATCTGGCTTTACTTGTGATTCTTCATATTCCTCTGACGAGTCATTTGACTCCAACTATAAATTGTTCAAGAATTAGAATGGTGAAGTATTTGCTCAATATGTTGGAACTAACTGCAGGAACGGCCCCCCTATGAAGAAAATCTGGGTTCCCAAAAGGTGCCTTGAAAATCTTCAGGTAAATATCATCATGACACCACCTATGAAGAAAAGGAATCCCAGATCAAATTCTTCATATGGACCAAATTCTTCATCTAGATCAAATTCCTCGCGTGGATCAAAATCCTCATATGAACATCATCGTGCTAACACTTCTGTTTCACAGGGAAAGTCTACAGGCTATGAATATGTGCATTATTCTTCAAACCATTATGTTCATAAGTCCTCGAAGAATTTCTCTGCTTATTCATATGCTTATCCTAACCACTCTTCTGTAAAACAAAGTGCACTGGCTTCAATGCCATCTTTTTCTTATGGAGCTCGCAGAATGATGAACTCTTTGCCACCCCTCTAGATGTGGGTGGTGAAGAAAAAGAACTAATCTCTTATGCAGGGTCAGGTCTCCAGACGAACTTAATCATCTAAAGAATTTGCTGGACACCTGAATGTTCTTGAATGGACGCAAGCTAATCATGAAGAAATGAATCACTCATTTCTCTCGTCCTCATATTGCTATATCTGTTACTGTTGATGAAATTGATACCACATTCTTCACTGATGAAGTATATGGGTTCGTAAGTTGCACTAATTCATCTGCAGGATGAACAACCCAAAGCTACTGAGTGGATCCTCGACAGTGGATGTACAAATCACATGACCGGTGACAGGAACTTATTTATGGACACTGATTTGTCTCCATCTCATCTGAAGCATATCACCTACGCTGACAAAGGCAAAAGCAATGTATTGGGTCTAGGTAAGGTTGCGATCTCAAAGGATAGACACATGGACAAACTCATGCTTGTCGAGTCCTTAGGATTCAACCTCATGTCTATCTCAATGCTTTGTGATCTTGATATGGTTGCCGTCTTTGGAAAGTATCGTTGCATTGTGCTAATGGAATCTGACAATTCCAAAGTCTTCGAAGGTTTTAGGAAAGGAGACTTGCATATTGTTGATTTCTCTGCAGGACCATAGCCTGCCACATGTCTACTTGCAAAAGCTTCAGAATGCTTGCTATGGCATCAACGACTTGGTCATGCTGGGATGAGGAACTTGCATACACTCGCAAAGAAGAAGCATGTCATTGACATCGAGGGTGTCAAATTCCTCAAAGATCATCTTTGTGGGGCTTGTGAGGCTGGAAAGATCACCAAAGCCAAGCATCCCTCAAAGACTATCATGACCACTTCTCGTCCCTTTGAATTACTTCATATGGATCTCTTTGGCCCTACTCATTATGCCACGTTCTCTAGTTCTGCATCATTATATGGCTTTGTCATAGTTGATGATTATTCTCGTTATACATGGGTGCAGATCATCACTTACAAAAATGAAGTGCAGGAAGTCTTTGGACGATTTTCCTCAAGAGCTTCTACTAACTTCGGTGTGAAGATCAAGCATATTAGGAGTGATAATGGAACTGAGTTCAAGAACACTGGTCTCGATGAATGTCTTGATATACTTGGTATTACTCACTAGTTATTTGCTCCCTATACTCCTCAGCAGAATGGCGTCGTGGAGCGCAAGAATAGAAATCTTGTTGAGATGGCTCGCACCATGCTTGATGAATACAAGACACCATAGCGCTTTTGGCATGAAGCTATTGATACTGCATGCAAAATCATCAACAAAGTATATCTTCACAAATTTTTCAAAAAGACCTCATATGAACTCCTCGCTGACAAGAAACCCAATGTAAGTTATTACAAAGTCTTCGGTGCTAAATGCTGGATTAGAGATCCTCACCATCACTCTAAATTTGCACCGAAAGCACATGAGGGTTTTATGCTTGGTTACAGAAAGGACTCGCACACCTACAAAGTCTTCAACATCAATCATCACAAGATTTTTGAAACTGTAGATGTGCGGTTCGATGAAACTAATGGCTCACTAAGAGAGCACCTACCTCCTGTGATAGATGAAATGCCACCTAAGGAACCCATCAAGCTCAAAGCTACTGAGGATATCATCCCTATCGAAGAATCTGCTGAAGAAGTCATTCCGGATCGTGAAGAAAATCACACTGGTGCTGCTGAAGAAAATGGTCCTGAAGAAATTGCTGGGCCTAAGCAAAGTCATCAACCTGCACATCCTCGAGTTGCAAACAAAGTTCAGATCGAGAAAATCATCAGCGATATCAACGCACCAGGTCCTCTCACGCGCTCAAAAGCTTCACACTTGTCTAACTTTTGTGGGCATTTTGCGTTTGTCTCTATCACAGAGCCCACTAAAGTTAATGAAGCATTCATGGAATTTGAGTGGATTCAAGCCATGCAAGATGAATTGCATCAATTCGAGCTCAACAATGTGTGGGAGCTTGTCAAGCGACCAGATCCACGCAGGCACAACATCATCGGTACCAAATGGATCTACCGCAATAAACAAGATGAAAATGGCCTTGTGGCGAGGAATAAGGCTCGATTTGTAGCTCAAGGCAACACACAGGTTGAAGGAATTGATTTTGATGAAACTATTGCACCTATTGCTAGACTTGAAGCTATTCACATATTGCTTGCTTATGCTAACCATCATAATATCATCTTACATCAAATGGATGTGAAAAGTGCATTCCTCAATGGTAAGCTTGAGGAAGAAGTATATGTTGCTCAACTACTAGGTTTTGAGGATCCAAAATTTCCAGATCATGTCTACAGACTCAACAAGGTCCTCTATGGCCTCAAGCAAGCACCTCGGCCGTGGTATGACACATTGAAGGAATTCCTCATGAAGAAAGGCTTCAAACCCGATTCATTTGACCCAACTCTTTTCACCAAAGCATATGATGATGAATTATTCGTGTGCCAAATATATGTTGATGATATTATCTTTGACTGTACTAACCAATGTTACAGTGACTAATTTGCCTATATGATGAGTGAGGAATATCAAATGTCTATTATGGGAGAGTTGAAATTCTTATTAGGTCTTCAAATTCATCAACAACACAATGACATATTCATATCTCAGGAGAAATACCTCAAGGATGTGTTGAGGAAATTCAGCATGCAAGAGTGCAAAGGCATCAAAATCCCTATGCCCACAAATGGCCATCTATGCACCGATGAAAATGGTAAAGACTTTGATCAAAAGGTATACCGCTCCATGATTGGCTCTTTATTGTACCTATGTGCATCTAGGCCAGATATTATGCTTAGTGTTTGCATGTGTGCCCGATTTCAAGCTACACCGAAGGAATCACACCATAAGGCTGTGAAACATATTCTTTGATATCTAGCTCACACTCCAACACTTGGATTATGGTATCCCAAGGGCTCTTCCTTTGATCTCACTGGATATTCTGACACTAACTATGCTGGTGATCGGGTGGACCGCAAGTCAACATCAAGCACATGTCATTTCCTCGGACGATCCTTGGTATGTTGGTCCTCGAAGAAGCAGAACTGCGTATCACTCTCTACTGCTAAAGCTGAGTACATTGTAGTTGGATCCTGCTGTGCTCAATTGCTATGGATGAAGCAAACCCTCAAGCACTATGGCATCAATGTGAAGAATGTGCCACTCTACTGCGGCAATGAGAGTGCTATCAAGATTGCTCACAACCCAGTTCAGCACTCGAAGACAAAGCACATCCGGATTCGTCATCATTTTCTTCGTGACCATGTGTTGAAGGGCGACATCTCCATCGACCAGGAAAATACTGAAGACCAGCTGTCCGATATCTTCACAAAGCCCTTGGATGAGAAGAGATTTAGCAAGTTGCGGTGTGAGCTAGATATCTTAGAATCTTTGAATGTTCTTTGAAAAGGACACACATCCTAACATTTATGCAAATTTGATGACTTAGATGTGCAACACACGAAGTAACATTTTTCTTCAATCAATGAAGACTAACCCTCTATGTGTGAAGAAATTAATGAAGAATTTGATTCTCAGAACCCTACGACAATTGTACGTGGTGTCTGAAACCATCCTTCTTATACTGTGGGTTACACCACCAACCAAAGTTGAAAATCTTCAATTTGAGTTTTTCTTCATTTTTGAAATTCCTCAGTTATTCAATTTCTTAAACTTTGCATTTTCTTCACTCTTTACATTGTTGTTCTTCATTGACTATATATATATACTTGAGTTTTTATGTCCTCTACAACATTCACTTATTGCTAATTCTTTAATTTGCTTTTTCTGCTAAGTGAATGTGATTGGACCCTTTTCCCCTCTATGCTAAACTCAACCCAGTCTGTTCACAAATTCTTCATGTGCGTTCTATTTGAAACCAATTCAAAATCTTCACTGTGTCCTTGTCGGCTGGAGAATTTGCGAACGAGACATTAAAATTTTCTTATCTGAATTTCAGCTTTTGCTGCTCAAACCGTTCCACATCCCATGATAAGATTTATCCATTCACCCACGATCTCACACAATCTCCACCACACTGTACGTGGGTGACACATGTTGCTAGGATGAGAAGGGTCAGGGGCACGTTCATCCATTTTCCTCGGGCGAGTAGTTTTTCACCTTGGCTATACTAGCACAAATGCCCGTGCGTTGCAACGGGAGAATATATCACCTCTTTATAAACCATAGTTACCCGAGTCGAGAGGGCGCTGATGAGAAAACAAAAAGATGGATGATTTGAGTATATTGTGACTTGAGATTTTGAGTAAATTGACCTGCATATTCATTCTGAAATTTAGAAGTAGAACATGAAAAAATAGCAATATCAATAAATATGAAGTAACAACAGCAGCAGCAAACAAACCAACCTAAAATAACAATTGCAACAATAGCAAGCAAACAAACCTATATTGATATTACCTGCAAAAATTCTCGACCTACAGGTTGCAACTGGGAAAAAATATACTTGCATGTGCTTGCATGTGCTTCTCTATTGAGTACAAAGCTTCGGTGCATGTTGGAAACTGCCATTCCAATTATTTATAACAGCCAATAAACATCCATAGATTAGACAAAGAAATGAATAGACATTCTGAACAGTTGGACGTAGACATGGTTCAACTATCAATACGCTTTGTGTTAGACTTACACAATTATGAAACAAATATTGTACCTCTGCCACTACTTCTATAGGTCCCATTGCAAGGGCAGTTATGAGATACAAACAGCCTGCTTTTAAACGTGCTAAATGTCTGTTCATCATTGATGATTGAAAAACATAATCCAAAAATCCATCAATTTCATGCATGTAGGGCGATTGGGATGGCTGGCCAGCGTAGAGTGACGTGGTGTGATGAGGACAATCGCGACCACTTGCCGACAGACGCATTGGGACGGGGCATGTTGATCACAGCAGACTGGCGGCACAGGACTGCGATCTAGGGACTTGCCTCTGCAGCCCCCTCTCATCTGCCCTCTAATGCAGACCCAATGCTTTACATTGGCACAAGTGAAAACCAGTCACAACAGCTACAGAAAAGCACAAGCATAGAAACACATCCACATGGCACTTGAACAAATTTGTAGCAGCGACATGGTACAAAAACAATAGCAAAATGACACAAAAACAACAACTACAGAAAAGCACAAACTGGACAAATTTGTAGCACTGAACATTGAAAATGTGTAGCATTAACATATATATTTTGATCCTTCAAATTCTACAAATGAAAAATCAAACAGCTACAGAACAAATTTGTAGTAAGGTACATCTAAACAAATTTGTAGCACTGAACACTGGATATATTAGGCAAGTCTGCTTGTACACTTAGCTACCAGTTCATCCAAATAATGAACTGGATGCACACATATGCTATAGCCTATAAGAACGAGTACAAGTCAATTCTTAGCATTATTAGTACATGCCAATTTCCATGCTACTTGTCACTGAAGTTCAAAAGCATCCACAGTAAGGTCAATTCTTTGCATTATCAGTCAATCCAATCCAATATAATCCACTATTTGTATATATGCTATAAGAACCAGCGGTGACGCTCCACCAAGAACCACACATCCAGCCGACGACGAGGATACCCGGGATTGGCGGTGGGAGGAGATGGAATTGGGGTAGGGTTGCCTCACTAACATGGTGGCTAGCGTGCCGGTGTTGGGGAGAGGCGGGCGGATCCGGGTAGCGAAAGCAAGGAGCTTGGTCAAGGCGGCGATCCTCCTCGATCTGCAGCCATGTGAGGAGCTCGGTCCATGAAGTGGTCCACCTCGCGATGTGCGGCGGCGTGAGGAGCTCGGTCTGGGCAGCAGTCCTCCTCGATCTACGACGGCGCTCCTGCCCGGCCTGTAATCGGTGCCTCGCAGCAGCAGCTTCCTGGCTCGTCGGGGCGCTCCTCCTTGGTCCTCACGGCGATGTCGCTCGGCTGCTCGGAACCGGCCCTTTGCGGTGAAGCGCACGAGAGCAGGGACGCTCGCGCCAAGCCGTGTCCTTTTCCTTCAGATGTTGTTTGAAGATAGCGATTGCAGCGGACCAGAGACTTCCTTGAACTTCATGAGCGATCGTGTGTGGTCCTTGATTTTTTTGGAGCATGCAGTTTCTTGGTTTCCAGGGATTGATTAGCATCTGTTTTTTTATGAAACGAATCGATAGATTGTTCCGTGGAATACGTGTGCTAGGCGACTCCTGGTCGAGATCGTCCGGGAACCGATCGAGGTTTTGGACGTGACGCCTAGATTTTGTAGTATACACATGTAAAATAGTACCACCTCGGATGTAAAAAATAATGTAGGTGAAAAAAACTGAAAGCGTAAATTTACGAGAAGAAGCGTATTGTGACGGTGAACCCACAGAGTCAATCCGTGCTTTATTATTAGGGAAAAAATACCCATCACCCTCCTCAGACTGCATTTACCCCGCTCGAACTCACTCCCTCACTCAAGCTCTCAAGCCCTCGCGCCAGCCATGGATATCTACTCTCCGCCGCCGATGTAGCTGTCTTCCTCTGCCAAGTTAGGGCGTGGAAGATCTGGACTGACGAACTTCCAATCTAACACTCCCAGTTTGTTGTGGTCTTCGTCAAGGGTAATTAAAAGTTACTTTTATTGCCTTTGTTGATTTTGATGATTTCCACAAAATCTTCAAAAGGTGTTTATTCTTCAACTTCCAGACTTTAAACACCTCACACAATCATCTGTTCTTGATCTGTTTCTCTAAGTGACATTTTTTCTCAAGATTCCTCAAATATGTGAATTTCACAACCCATACAACTTTGGAATCTAAGTCAAAGAACACTTAGTGAAATTCTTCAAGACATATCTGGTCAATTTCCTCAAACTTGTTTCATTTTGCAAAAACTTCCGAGAACGCATATGACCTCTCCAAATTCTTCGCACATATACTCTATTCACAGGTACACATGTCTGCCACTGAATCACTAGGTTCTCATCAACTTAACTCATTTGCAGCGTTCCTCGAAGAAAAGCTTTTCTTCAGAGAACTCAATAGTTCAAAATCCTCAGCTGAAGAAAATGGCAGATGGAAAGAGACCTCAGAAGGGAGGGAAGAAACTGGAAGTGAATACTGCTTTTGAAATCCCTGATGACATCTATGCAGGGTATTGCACTCCAGATAAGGTGACTCATGGAAAGGAAACAAAGAATGAACGCAAGGTGCGCATTCAGAAAATTGAACGAAGATGGACACGGGAATGGAGGGAATACAGATATTACTCCAAAGTACATGAAGAAATTTGCTCTAAACCCACCTTGCCCAAGACCTCCGTTGGCACCTGGCAAAATTGCTGATCCCACTAGCATCAAGCGCGGTGAGGACTATGCTGATGAATGGGACAAGCGGCAAGCCAAGTTGGCCAAACAGGCCAAAGAAGCAGTGAGGAGATTCAACAAAGACTCAGCTGCCGCTGCTGCTGAGGCCTCTACTAGCAAGAAGGCTGTGCCTAAGAAGCCTGCTCGGAAACCACATTCCTCAGCAATGCGCTCACGGCCAAGCTCATCTATGCCCTCACGGCCTATTCCTCAAGCTGCTCCAGTTCCTCAAGTTGCAAAACCCTCAGCTCCTCCAAAAAATCCTCGGCACATGTGCATCTCGCCTCTTGCCAAAGGACCACAGGCATATCAATTGCCTCAGGAGCATCTGCAAGTTCTTCAGCTCCTCCTCTATCTTCAACAAGCCCCACTTTGCTGAAGACCAAGGCTACTGTTGGACGAGGCACCAGACCAAGTCCTCACAAGAAGCAAGTTGCCTTCAAAGTGCCGTCAGATGATGACGAAGCTGATGATGAAGAATTAGCCGAGATCATCAAAGACAAACAACAAAGGGCCGCTAGAGCCAAGGGCAGTGCTGTGCCCCTCATGCTGGATCCGAAGAAGATCCTGGACTTCATTGACCTCTGGCACAAGGACCCAAACACTCCCTTCACACAATTAAACCTCACACCTGGTCAAAGTCATATGTTGACGACCTTCATTTCTGAAGAAAAATGGAAATTTGAGAAAGCCAGGTCTATGAACAAAGCCCAGTACAAGAAACAACGCTTTCTAAAGGACAACATTCTAATGCTTCACTTGATGAACTTGACGCTCTGCAATCTGAGATCAAGAAACTCAGTGATGAATTTGACGCCTACAAGGCAGAATGGCTGGGAGCCAAAGTCAGATTCGTCAGAATGGCAAAGGGATTTACACCAAATGTTGCTGCTCCAATGCAAATTGAAATTCCTCAGGCTGAAGCATATGCACAACCTACTGAAGAACATGCCAGCACCGCTGATGAAAATCAGGCTGCTGATGAACCTGAAAGCACCAGGACTGATGAAGCTATTCCAGCCGCTGAAGAAGTTGCCAGGGCAACCACTAGTGTTGCGCTTGAAGTACAAGATAGGCCAGCTAAAGCATTTGACGCTGCGCCTGAAGAAACTGAACAAGTCAGGACAACTGCATCAGTTGTGCCTACAGAAACTGCACCAATTTACTTTGCTCCTCCTGCACCAACGCCAACACCAAGTCATATTCTTCCTTCTGCATTAGAAGTGAAGAAAATCAAGGCTGCAGAGCAAGCTGCAGTAAAGAAAAGGTAAGCATATACTTCCTCAGAGTCTTCTGCTCCCAAGAAAACAAAGATTTTGACCAGCTCATTTGCACATCCAATAGATGATGTTTCTCTTTCAAGTATGCCATCAAAGGAAATCGTTCCTTTTGGTGAAGATTATGTGATTCCAAGTGAATCAGATGAAGAAGATCCTTCTGCTGCTTTGATAGAGCAGATGGATGAAGAAATTGAAGTGGACAATGTCACTTCAACCCCTTTGGTATCATCGCCCATGCCTCAGTTCATGGAAGGCGCTGAAGAAATTGATGATGAAGAAGACGTGGACATTGGGTGCACCACTCCAGTGTTGAATGATGACTATTGGGAAAGTCATCACCCCAATTCCCCCATGTTCACCCCACTGCAACAAATTCCTTAGTCCCTAGACCAGACTAAAGAAATTCACATGGGCTCTGATGAACCTCAAGCATCTCTTCCTACCATGACTGAAGAAATTCCAGCCACTAGTGCTGATGATAAAACTGCTGAAGAAAAGGAGACCCAGGCTGCTAGTGAGGCAAAAACTAAAATTCCTCAGCCTGCGGCTCGTGAGACTATGATTCCTGAGGCTGTGAAGATATTGACTGATACTCCTCAGCCCAAGCCGAAGAATCTGTTCTCAAAGACGCAGAAGTTCAAGGCTGATGACTTCTTTCACGAGCATGTATTCTTCACTGATTACAACCCATATGACACTGCTCGTCTTTGAAGGAAGCGTTTCTGGACAGCAAGTCAGATGAACTTCTATTCTTCACTGCTATTCGATAAGGACAAGATCTTTGACCATGAGCATATTCCTCATGTGGATATGGAATCACTGCCTTGCTTCACACCAGTCCTTAGTGTTCTTAATGACGCTGGGTTACTCAACTTCTGCACTGACATATGTGATTGGAATGAAGAGCTAGTTCTTCAATTCTACACGATGCTGCACATCACCAGAAATTATGATGATATAAATTCTTGGGTGTTGGACTGGATGACAGAGAACACTCACTTCAAAGCACCATCCTCTGAATTGCTTCATGCCCTGCCTGTCAGTCCTCCCCTTGAAGATGCACATCTCCTCTATCATGAACCTGAGCTCTCTGATCATTTCATGCAAGTGTTGATGAAGCCGCTGAAATCTGGCCAAGCCCCAAGAACCAAATTCCTCATGAAGGAGTTGCTTTATGTACCTCATACTGTCTATCGCATTTTGACCAAGACCTTGAGTCCTATCAAAGGCCATGACTCTAATGAAGAAGAAGTCATTGGCATCATGAAGAATCTGCTATTCAATATCATGCATGGTATTCCAATAAACTACCATGACTTCTTTATGAGGACTATGCCAAATGTTGCTCTTTCTCCGTTTGAATTGAAGCCTTACACGCCCTGGATCATGAAATTCATCAGATTAAGGTCTTCAATCAACTACAAGGCTGATACTCTTAACCATGGCAGCTACTTGCCCCCCATTGAAGTCCTCAAGCAGACTATTTTCTCAGCTGATGAGAAGGGCAAGGCCACTATTATTGATGAAGGCATTCATCCATTTGATGGATAGTTCCGCAAAGCTGCATCCTACTCCACCAATGATGACTCTGCCACTCATGACTCTGCCGCCATTGCTTCAAAGCAAAATCCTCAAGGTACAACTCCAAGGGTGATGACTGATCGTGACCTTATCCCCAGTCTTCATCAAAAGGTTGATCGCAACCACAGATGGGTCAAGCGTCAGTTTGGTTCTATTCTTCACAATATGGCTGCTACACACAATTCAGTGAAAAAGAACCATTGCTAACTCCATGAAGTATTTGATCACACCTGGGCTATTCTGTCTCATCTCTACGATGAAGAAGATCTTAACTAGATGGGATTCAAGCAGGACTTTGACTGGTCTAAGCCACCGTCGAAGAAATTCAAGAAAGTCAAAGTTCCCTCTTTGGTGGCCAGCTCGTTTTCTTCATCATGCGAGACTGGTGAAAATGAAGATTTGGACGACACTACGGTAGGCCCTACTTCAACAACCGACCCCAACAACGCTGTCGCTCCTCCATCAACTTCGTGATGATATTCTTCAGGGGCGTTAGTCCTCACTTTTTGTCCCTTTTGGTCATTTGATGACAAAGGGGAGGAATTTGAGTTAGTCTTCAAGCGGGTCTATCTATATGGACGTTTTTTTTGCTAAGTTGCAACTCTCGCTCTTCTGAAGTGTTTTTTTGTTTTCGTACTTTCATTTTCTCTTTCTTGAGTCATAGGAAACACCATACCGTTAAAGGGGTCGAGGTAATACTAAGGAAACCGATTTCCAAGTGATGCTCATCTCAAAATCCTACACCTACCCAATCCTTTCGAGTGAAGCCATTGGAAATCTCATATCAGTTCAGTCAATTTCTTCAGTGACCGAGATGAAGATCATCTGGTCTTTGAGGAATTTGTGCTGACTGAGGAGTTAGGAATTCGCCAGTGCGGATTACATACACAGTGAGGAACATGATAGCCCTGGGAAATTTGAACCTCAAATCCGACCATTGTTGTGCTACGCGCCAGCTGTCCAAAATATCCTACCACCTAACGGTCATATCATTGAAGGGCTTTTATGTCTTATCATGTCAGGCTGCTCCCTAGGCTATAAATAGCCGCCCCATTTAACCACTAGCTGGTTGGGTACTCTGAGAGAAACTGACACTTGTCAATTGTGAGCATCCCATCCTCCTAGGACTTTGAGCGAAAATCATCAAGTGAGGAAAACCCAAAACCCAAACCCAAACACCTACAAACCCAAAGTGATTGAGCATCACTGAAGAGATTGTTCCTGTGTGGAACTGACGCTTGTTACCTTTGAGGATTGTGTATCCTCCAGACGGTTAGGCGTCATGATCTTAGCATCCAAGAGGAATTGTGGATTGCCGAGTGACCAAGTCTGTGAAGGTTTGGAAGTCACATGTGAAGACTTACCACGAGTGTTGGGCGAGGTCTGTGTGACCTTAGCTCAAGGAGAATACAGTGAGGACTGTGTGTCCGGGACTATGTGTCCTCGAGTTTAAATACTCAGCCGCTCCAACCAGACGTATAACTGTCACATCAGTTGGAACTGGTCTACCAAATCATTGTCTTCACCAAGCCTACTGGTTCTATTTCCTCAACCCTTTCATTTCCTCATTCATGTGTTGATGAACCTGATCATTACTGCTATTTCCTCAATCCAATTTCTTTAGTCACACTGTCTTCAGCCTGCTTATCCTGTGTTTATGCTACTTGTGCTATGTGTTTGTTTTTCATATCATCATCATGACTATGTTGTTACTCTGTTATGTTTACACTTGAGTACTTATTCCGCTGCTAGTTGTTCGTGACTTAGGAATTTCCTCACCTTGAAATTCCTCAGTGACAAATTTTTAAAAATTGCCTATTCACCCCCCTCTAGTCGACTTAATGCATTTTCAAATTGCTATGCATTGATGAACTGTTGTATGAATGTTGTAGCTTGTGGCGAGTGTAAGCCTTTATCTTGTATTCTCATCTATTCAGTACATGGTATGTTGTAATGATATCCACCTTGCTATGCGCTCGAAATGCGGTTGTGCCCCAATCATGAATTCATCACGTGATTGGGATAGAATCGCATCTTGGGCGCTACAGATGGTTTATGGTTTTGTATAGACGTTTATGTATCTAGATCGCTGCATATTTCCACGTATGTGAATCACTTCCAGCATGGATCTCCATCTATGGTTTTGTATAAACCTCTTTGTATCTAGATCGCGACATAGGTTTCCATGTATCTAATTGTTGCACGCACATCAAAGTTTCGGTTGCTAAGTTGTGATAAAGCGAAACTAGCCTATTACAGCGGTTAACATTGGGTATTACTGTCGACTGTTCAAAAGATGGCTCTAAAACTTGTTATCCAGGTTCAGTGGCCTCTGTCTCTGTTAACTCATGAACCCCCTTCTCGATGCAGCTGCAAATGAGAAGAGCTTGATTTAGGAAGTGAACTTTGTGGCACAAAGAAGAAAAAGACAGAAACTGTTTGATACAAGTTTGTTATGACTTTTCTGATTGTGTAATTTATTCTGTGATACAAACAAATACTTTCTGATGCAAGTTCCCTTCCTAGGTTCCATAGCCTTGATCTTTGAACACGTAATTTGATAAATAACTTTGATAGCGTTTACTCTAGTCAGTCATAATTCTCACCTTTACTTTTTGTTGTGGCCCTTGTTTCCACCAACTTTTCCACTCGTCTTCATGTTATCCTCCTTAGTCATGCGGATGAATTCTTCTCTCTTCTTTTAGTCGTAGTCATATTTCTTATTGTGCTCTGCTTTATTGCCTCTCCGGTAATGAGCCACTTGGCACAGTACCAAGGTTCTCCCCCGCCAGCCGTGGCAGCTGCAACAGTCACTGCTCCTCCTCCAAACGGTACCGCCATGGCCTGCAGAGATAAAGCAATATCGGATGGTTTCATCCATGAGCATGTTTTTGCAAAAGGAAATTGCTAATTGACATTTGATTCTATTTATCTTAGTGATCTTTACTTTTGAATGAACAAAGTTTCCATAATGACAATAACTATGGCAATTAAAATTTAAATTCATTAACATCACTCTAGTTATTCCAAAAAACAGAGTAAATGTAGGTTCTGTCATATTACAAGAGAAACAATTGACATTAAAGCAGCAGGACACGCAAGCACTAAAGCAGTGCAGTACAGGTAAACAGTAAAGCTGCATAACAGTTACATCAGGTAAAGGCATGCGTAAGGTTCTTCATGTAAATCAACTAGTAGTCACTAATATAAATAAAGCTTCCATAGGTTCAGAAAATCAATACACAGAATATTCAACCATGACTAAATGTAGGCTCATCAGATTGTAAGAGCAACAATTCCAGTTGGTACAGGTACACTGAAGCAGCAGCACTGTGCATGTAAACAGTAAGCAGCAGCACATCAGGTAAAAGGCACCATAACTTCTTCATGTAAATCAATCAGTACAAAGTCAATTAACAGACTTATATATAAAGCTTTTACAAGTTTAGAAAATCAATCACACAGTTAAGGAGCAGCGAATATGTATTAGTCAACAGTACTATAAAGCTTCTACAGGTAAACCAGTCACAGGGGGAGCGAATATGCATCAGTCACCAGCATCCAACACAACATGAATAACATAATACTGCTTTCCTGCTCACAAGACACTATTAAGCTGTAGATGGTAAGCATTAACTGAAGTAACAAAGCAGTGCTTAAATGATGCATGTAACTAGATATGTGATGTAAATGTTTAATAATACATAGAGTAGTGTCGGGATGTCATAAAGTGTTCGATGCACAATGTCCAATTCATGTCCACCAGCCACCGAATACTTAAGGAATCATTCTTTTGAAGAAATGAAGGTCATGCGCTTGCAGTAGAAGATCCGAGCCTTGTATTTCAAGCAACTGTGCTATGTTCCCCGCATGTAGTTTTACCCGAAAAAAACCATATACTCCCACATGCCAGGACGTGATTGTCACATATCCACCAACAAATTATAGGGCGCCAAATGTGCAGAAAAGCTCATCCTGATTTGAGAATAAAGTAGCACTAGCCTTGCTGATTTGCGCGTGCTCGCATCACTTCGAGTACTGAACAATCAAGCAGACAACCAAAACATTCGCTACCCACAACAGCAGTTTCCGAACAAATAAACAAAGCATTCATTTGTTGTACTAACATGATTGAAGATGAATAGATTGGAAGTTTTTTCGAAAAAAAAGTCGGGTTCCCGTCAAGGTCTGGTCTGATCTGGTCAGGTAAAATGGTATTCTGCTGGCTGAAACCCAGTCGACCCAGCCCGACCCGATCGACCCAGCCCTGGATCGGCTCCTTGGACGACACGAGCCAGGCTCGGGCCCGCCGCCACCACCGCAAGCAACCTGGACCAGGACGCGCTCGCCGAGCACTACTGCCGCTGAGGACATCCGCCCCGGTGAGCTCAACCAGCCCGTCCACATCGCGCAGGTACCTAGCCTCCTCGCTCTTGTTTCGTCTTCTCAATCCACCCTCTTGCCTAATTGATCTGGTTGTCATCTTGAGGGCAGGAGGTGCTCCGAGTGCGGCCAGGTCATGTCGGAGAGCTAAGAGCATCTTCACCCATGGCCCCAAGACACCTCCCAGGGGCCTTTTTTTAGTACCGGCAGTCAAAAAATGTCCCAGCCACACCCTCAAAAGCTTGTTTTGCGCCGGATTTGGCTAAAAATACGGCCGGGCCGCGCAAGCGAAACCCAGAAAGCCGGGGGGCAGCTGGGGGCGCTGGCGCTATACTTTAGCTGCCAAAGGCCCACTGCCAGCCTCTCTAATCTCTCTCTTTCTTTTCCTGGCTAGGCCCACCACGTGGTGCATGGAAAAAAGACAAGCTCTCTTCTCTCTCACGGATGCTCGCCGCCCCTATTCCTCGCTCCTTTGCTCTCTCTCCTCCACCGGTGAGCCGACCCGCCCATTCCCCACCGGCGAGCCGCTCTCCACCTCCCGGACACGCCGCCGGCCACCTCACGTCCAGCGCAGCTCGTCGCCGCATACCTCGAGCAGCAGGACCAGCACAAGGTGATGCCCTCGCCGCCGTTTGCGCCTCCTACCCTAGCCCCCGCCCTTGCTGCACGCCTCCTCACTGCGCGCCCGAGCGCCGGCGAGCCTCCCGCCCTGGCCGCCGCATGCCCAGCCTCCCGTCCTGGTTGTCGCCCTCCTTGCTGTGTGCCCAGCCTCCTACCCTGGTCGCGCGCACCCTGGCTGCCCGCGCCCAGCCTACTCGCCGCGTGACTCGCCCGGCCGCGTGCCGCCGCTGCACGCCCCGAGCCTCCTTGTCGTGCGCCTCGGACGGGGACCGTGACATCGTGCTCTGCGACGTCTTCTCTGGCGAGTCCGTCGACCTGGCCTGGGCCCTCGCATTCTCGGTCGCCAAGGTCATGCTCTCCTCACCTCCGCCCGCTAGGGGGCGCGCCTCCGCGGCCTCCTCTCTCCCTCTCCTCGCCGGCCACCGCGCAGCCCAGCTCGAGCTCGCCGCCTGTCGCTACCACTTGCCGCACGCCTCGCCCTGGCTGCTGCGTGTCGTCACCACGCCTCCTTCCCTGCTTGCCGCCCCGCGCCTGCCTCCCTCCCCGTCGAGGGCGAGTGTGGCGATCACGGCCGCGAGCTGCATCTCCATCTTTGGCACGTGGCGAGGCGGCGAGCAGTGCGTCTCCAGCCCGTGCAGCTCGACGAACCCAGCGTGGTGGAGGCGTGTCTCCTTCCCCGTCGACGCTCGCGCTCCTCAGCTGGCTGGAGGTCGTCGACGCCGCCTCGGTCAAGGTGCTCGACGAAATGACGCTCCATTTGTGTGAGTCCAACATTGCTCGTGGGGAGGCAACGAGTGGAAAATTTTGGCCCCCAAGGCCAAAGTTCTCGCCGGCAGCCCCCCAGGAGGCGAAAAAATGCCTCCTGGGGGGCAAACGACTGGAGATGCTCTAAGCACCGCCGACCGACGAGCGCCGAACTAGCCGAATCTTCGCAGGCGCTGGCGACCCCGAAAGCTAACCACCCTTCTTAACTTCGAATCGCTGACTAAGTCAATGATCTGGGCATCTGTTCATGCTAGCTTTGAGGGTTTATGGTGGAAAGTTGTTATTTATTATGCATGGAATAGATCGACCTTAGATTGTGGCGGATGATCTCGGTGGGACGCTACATTCTGTTCTTCCTTCATTTTGTCATGTTCTAGATGCTGATTGAAATTCCTCTACCGATAGCAGGGATCAACTGTAATTACCAGCACTAGATGACCATAAATGTGAACATGCCCGACTGAAAATTGGTAAACGAGGGGACTGGAGTGGTGTCAGTGGCAATTATCAGATTGCCATAGTTGCCAAAGAGCTCGACAGGTTCATGTGTTCTTTGTTTGTTTTAAGGTGCTGCTTTTCAGGATCATCCTCGTGTACACCATCCATATGAAATCAACATATTGTAATACTGAATCTCAGTTGAGTTATCAGGCTAGATCTCGGCTCTAGCGATTAGGTAGGCGATCTCTGCCTCGCCTGCGCCGCCGGCCGCTCCGGCCGCGGCGGCCACCACATCAGTCTCCTCTCGATGCCGCTGCCTCCATGGGTGACGGCCTGCGGGCTGCTCTTGCTTGACCGCCGGGGGGTTTCGCTGCAGCTGGCGTCCTCGGGCCACGTGCGGCTTCTCTCGGAGGGATGGACGCTGCCGGAGTTTGGCTCCCTCCCTCCATCTCTTTCGTGTCGAAGGAGGAGTTGCTCTTGGCATCGTCCTTCCGGCCGGGCTTCCTCGCCGCCTCTAATCCGACCATGCTGCCTCGTCGTCTGGCTAGGGGCCCGCCACCGCTCCTTCGGACACTGGGTGACGCCCTTCTTCACTATTCGTTGACTCAGTTCTCCTCGGCGGTATGTTTCCCTCTCGCTCCAGTGCCTGCTTCGGCATCTCCGAATTTGGTTTGGGTTCAAGTGATGCTGCCGTCGCCACCGCCCGCCGCCTCCGCCGTTGCCGCCCTGCTTAAGTCTTGGTTAGGCTCTGCTTTCGAAGCCCCTGTTTGTCGTCAGTTTAGTGCTTGCTTATTCTCAATTTCGGTTGCTAGTAAGCGTATTGCTCAGTTCATTGTCTCTCTAGAAGGTATCAATTACTAGGGTACTGTTGTTACGTTCCACGTGGCGCCTCCGGCACGTGCCTACGATCCTCCCAGGCTATTTGTGGCTCCATTTGAATTGCCTGTTGTGCCCCCTCTGCCGCCTAGCTCTTCTCTCCCCTTGCCTCCTTTGACCCTTGCTGATGCAACATGCTCTGACCACCGCTCCACGCGCGCTGTCGCTGCTGACCCTCTCGTTGGTCCCTCGGGCTTGCCTCCCGATCCGCTCCCCTCGGCCTCCTCTTGACAGGAGCAAGTTGACATCTTAGATGCTGCTCCCCATGCTCGTACTAGTCCCCCCGTGATGGTCACTTCATCCATAGTCAATCAGTTCTTGTGCAGTCCCGTACCGCGTGCCCGACCCGGCCAGTAAAATCTGCCATGCATGCTGTCATTCTGGACGTCCTCGCAAGTGGCATCTTACCCACTCCCCCAGGCCCGCAGCCATGTCCTACCTATAATCGTATCTCCCAAGACGTAGGCCGCTGCATGGAGATCGGCATGCAGCCAACCAGAGCTCATCTCGCCTCCAATCCCATTCGCCCCCGCAGGGCGATTCCGATTGATCTACTCGCGCCTGGAATACTTCCAAGGCCTGAAGGCCCACTCCCTTGGCTGTCCCATCCGGCATGCATGCCACGCTGCCAGCCCAACCCGCAAACGCCAAATGGGGCTCTGTTCACGGGATGTGACAACATTCCACCCAAAATCTTTTCCTCGCCCCTACCGGCTGCCACCGCCTCGAACCCCATGCGCTCCCCCCATTGGTTGCGACAAGGAATCCTATGCCCGTGTCCTCTCCTCCTCTTCTTATAGCATGCATACCCCTCCTCGGCTGGAATCATTCCATCTCTCCATACCTAGAAACCCTAATTTCAGCGTGTGCTGCCATCATTGTCTTGTTCGTGATCACTTGGTTAGGGAGTGCAGAGACCCGTTTCGCTGCCGTAGATGCTGGCAGGTGGGGCATTCCCAGTGCCACTACGTGGCTATTTTACCATCCCCAAGCCCCGGCTCTTCATCCACTCCTTCTCACATCTCTCAAACCCCCTCTGAGCCCAGCTCTCCTCTAGCTCTTCCTTCCAGTAGCCCAATGGCTGACTTCATCCCGGTGCCCATCGAGATCTCCTCCTCTAAGGATGGCGATCTCGCTTCCCCTTCCTGCATGGCCTCCCTACCACCCCACGTTTTTGCCTTCCCTGAGCAAGTTGATGCCGCCGAAGTTGATGTTAAGGAGGAAGAGGATCTGGAAGAGATTGAATTCGAATCAGGGGAGGAATCCACTGATTTGGATGCAATCCCATCCATTTTTCCTCCTTCCCCACTGCGGTACCGCATAAGACTACTCCAACGTCTTCATGCCTCATGTTCCATTAGAGCACTTCCAGAACCTTGCCTTTGCTTTTGTCAACCCACCGTGCCCCTCTCCCCACGCTTCCATCCGTAGAGCTCTCCAGTCCGGGGTGGGGGACCCCCAGGTGGCCATTAGGGCTTCTTCTCATGGCGCGGGCCTTGTAATCTTTGGCTCGGCCAATGGAAGAGAAATATCGACCTATCTAGCCCTTTCAACTGCCCAGTTAACTCTGTCCAGCTGGTCCGCCATGAGGGCACGAACAATAGGTTCCTTTTTCACCTGGGCACTGTTTCCGCCTTGAACATCGAAGACTTTACAATCGAGTACTGGTTCGCCGACACTATCACCAATTTCGTGGTCCCCCTCGCTTGCCCCATCCAGATAGATCCTATCTGCCTCACCAGCGTTGACTACTCGGCTGTTCTCGTCTCTGTCAAGAGCAGAACCCTCACCGATGTCCCTCACTCCATCCCTGTCCATGGCTTCTCTCACCTCGGTGCGATCGCTATGGTCCTGGTGGTACGCTCGGAGGAGGTGCCGCCGGACCCTGCCTTCGCTGTCGACTCCGACGATGACAACAGCTATGGGGGAGGCGATGGGGTTGACGATGGGGGTGACGGTGGGGATGGATACTTTCCTGCTGGCATGGATGAGGCCCTGGCTCTGCCACCTCCCCCGCCCTCGGACGTGCTCCACCGTGACCGCGTGGTGGTTCTCCCTGAGGGCCAGACCATGATGGCCAACCACAAGCCAATGGTGGTGGCGGTCCCCCTCGACGCTCGCCTGACCGCTGTTGACGCCAAGCTGTTCGCCGGCTTCTATGACATCCGCATCACCGGCCGGAATGGTGAGAAGTGCTTCTACCGCATCCCCATGCGCCCGGCGGGCTCCCCGCGCCTCGTCGTCGCCAACCTTGGCTCGTGCTCCATTGGGTACCTGAACAGGGTTGGCACGGTGTGGCAGAGGCGCAAGCCCATCACTGACGCTGACATCTTCTGCATGGACTGGCGCGGGCGCAGTTTCGGCAACATCGTCTCCGGGGAGGCCCAGGTCATGGAAGCCATCGAGCGCTTCGACTCGGGCGCCCCCATCGCCCCCTCTCCCGCGCCTCTGCTGCTCGAGGCCCCGCCGGCCTCGCCTACTCCACCGCCGCCTTCTTCCTCTATCGTTGTCCCGGTGCTGCCTCCCGAGGGCAAGACATCCATCATCTACTCACGCTGCAGCGCTCGTCTCAAGGAGAGGGAAGAACCCAGGTGCATGACCATGCTTGAGAAGGCCACATTGCGCAACATGTCCAAGCTTGAGGGGCTCAAGCAAAAAGCTTCTGCCTCAGGGCTCCTGCCGGCGGTCGAGCTCATGGAGGTAGCTGCGGAGGAGCCATCCCCTCTGCCTCGCACGAACGTGTTGGAGTTGGCAGATGCTTGCGGTGTCTCCGAGATCAATCTGAACAAGGTGCCACCTGAGTTCTCTAATGTGTGACACCCTCACCTCCATCGGTCGGCCCCGGCGCTGCTATCAGTCTTCCATTCCCTGCAGCTGCAACTTCGTCTCCAATTTTAGTTGTAGCGTCTATGTCCTATACCGTCGTAGCATGCTGCCTTTCCATTCTCCCCCTATGTATTTGCTTCTCACAACTTCGTTATTGCTGCCATCGGGGTCTCTCTTTCTATAGCTCTAGGGTTCACCCTAGAAAGCATCGACCCCCGATCATTTCTGTTATCCGCTATAACCTGGCCGTTCACGGGCATCGTTGTCTACCACTATTTTATTATATCTGTCCCTCGTGGCCTAATCTGTTACCCAATGAATAAATGCCTTAGCATCGCCTCATGGAACGTTTGGGGTCTTGGACGACTGAACAAATGCGTTGATGTCAAAAAAGCCTTACAATCTGCCCAAGGTTCGATCCTTTGTCTTCAAGAAACTAAACTGCCGGATATCCCTCTCTTTAAGGCTATCTCTTTCCTGTCGGTCGGCCTTAGAAACTTCCATTTCCTTCCGTCGGTTGGGGCTTCCGGGGGGCTGCTAACTGCATGGGATGACGCTAATCTCGAGTGCACTAACGTTCATTTGGACCGGTTTTTCATCACATGTTGATTCTCCTTCTGGGCATCTGACGTCTCCCTCGCTATTACCAATGTCTATGGCCCGTGTGATCACTCCCTTAAACAAGAATTCTTGGACTCTCTAATCCTTGCGTCGTCTATGATTGCTTGCCCCTGGTTGGTCTTCGGAGATTTCAACCTTATTCTTCGGCCAAGGGACAAATCTTCCAACCACTTTAACACTAACGAGGCTAGGTTATTTGCTTCGGACAAATCTTCCAACCTTGTCTCGTCTGCCATCAGTTTATGAAGGACTGAATCTCTTCAATACGCCGGGGGCTGGGCCGAGTAATCCGGGAGCAGTAAACCGGACCGTGGCACCTGGGGTAGCTCCGGATCAACCACGGATAACGGACCCACCTCAACGAACGAATAACCGGCCGCAATACGTATCAACACCACCGGGTCATTTTTCTAGTCCTTTGGATAACATGATTGCTGCGGCATCTCGCCTGGCAGCTATTCCGATGGAGGGCGATTCACTGGTGGCAGTTGAGACGCGGCGGGCCAGGGATCTTCTTCAAACCGCTGTTGTGCTGCAGCAGGCTTATTCCTATAGCCGAGACAGAATTCATTCAACCCCCCGTCCGAGCAAAAGCTATAGTAGGCACATAGATGAACCGGAGGTGTCTAGCAGTGAGCGCGCTGTAATGCTCCTCAAGGGCCCATTCCGGCGCACGGTGGGGCGAATGCTCAGGATGTGATGGATAATGGCAGAGCATGAAGGGAGGCCGCATTAGCAGCACAGCACGCGGGTCATCGTCAACCCGCCCCGGTTCAGCCAGCGGTGTCAGTAGAGCGAGGGACCGGTCTTGACTTTAGCTCCTGGGGAGTGTCGTGTCTCATCCCGGCTCTCCGTAATGTGCGATTGCCCAAGGATTTCAAGGGTCCGCGTAAGGTGCCTAATTATACCGCCGATCAACCTCCTGAGGTGTGGGTTGAAAGTTATGAGATGGCAATGGAGATGTTGGATGTGGATGAAGCGGCATGTGCAAAATACTTCACCATGATGTTAGAAGGGACAACACACACTTGGTTAAAGAGCCTGCCCGCCAACTCCATCGGGTCATGGGACCAATTGAAGGCCCAGTTTATAGCAAACTTCAAGGATACATGCAAACAACCTATGTCCATTGTGGATCTAGATGCCTATGTAGAAGGAGAAAACGAGTCAACAACTCATTGGGTGCGCCGGGTTTCAGAAGTCTTGCATTCATCGGACCGCATTACGGCTGGCACGGCGATCCTAACATTGGAGCGTAATTTCCGGTTTAAGTCACCGAAGATGAAGTTGGGACGGCTCAAGCGCCACTGTAATGACATGGGAACGCTTATGGCAGCCTTGGTCAAGTATGCCGATTCTGATAATACCAAGGATCCCGATTCTGATGATGAGAAACTGGAGAAGGGAAAGAAGAACGGTGGTGCAAAGGGACAACAACACAACCAAGGGAGCCATGGGAATAATGGTAAGCGCAAAGTAGATAATTCAGATTTTGTGGCTAACACCAATATGCAGCGTCGTAAGGGTAAACCACCCCAGCGCGATGGAGGTATGAATCTAGAGCGTCTGTTAAACCAGCCCTGCCCAAAGCATGGGACCAAGGAGGTTCCAACAACACATCTCTAGAAGGATTGTTTCATTATGAAGGAGTTTAAAAACTCTAATCTCTTCCGGTATGATCAGGGTCCGTCGGGCGGTTCAGGTCCAGGTTTTCATGGTGGCGGCAGTTCAAACTCTGGATTTCAGAACAATCAGGGCAACCAGAACAACCAAGGTGGTAACAACCAACAGAATAATCAGGGGAATCAACAGCAATCAGGTTTTCAAAGTCAGCTAAAGCAGTTGAATGGCGGGGAGTATCATGTTTGCACCACTAGCTTGTGTAAGCGTGATCAAAAGCTTCACAAGAGGGCAGTTAATGTTGTTGAACCGGCAGTACCTCATTACTTACGTTGGTCCGAGCAGCCCATTGTGTGGAGTAGAGAAGATCATCCACCCCGGGTTGATAATCTGGGTCACCTGGCTTTAGTGGTGGCGCCTCAGGTGGGAGGATATAAATTCACAAAGGTGCTCATGGATGGTGGGAGCAGCATCAACATCCTGTATTATGAAACTTTTCGTCGCATGGGATTGACGGATAAGAATCTTAAACCATCAAACACTGTTTTTCACGGCGTAGTACCAGGTAAATCGGCATATCCAGTTGGCAAGATAGCTTTGGAAGTTGTGTTTGGTGATGAGCATGATTCCAGGTCAGAAACATTGACCTTTGAAGTGGTGAAAATCCAGAGCCCATATCACGCCCTGTTTGGACGTCCGGCTTATGCAAAGTTCATGGCAAGGCCCTGTTATATTTACTTACAACTCAAGATGCCAGGTCATAAGGGGACCATCACGGTGCATGGGAGTCGTAAGATTGCTTTGGACTGTGCAGAGGGTGATGCAGCTTATGCTGATTCGGTTTGTGCAACAGAAGAGTTGAGGTTCTACAAGGACAATGTTGATCCGGCGGATATGACTCCTTTGAAAAAGCCCACCACAGGGCATGACCCGACCCTGAAGTTAAAACCGGCTGATGAGACTAAACTTGTTGATTTTGTTCCCGACGATTCATCTAAACAGTTTAGTATCAGCACAAATCTGGATCCGAAATAGGAAAGCATGCTCATCGAGTTCATCCATGAGAACCGGGACATTTTTGCATGGAAGCCTTCTGACATGCCAGGTGTACCAAGGGAACTCGCTGAGCACACTCTCAATATTGATCCCAAGTTAAAACCGGTCAAGCAGTTTCTTCGCCACTTCAACAAGGAACGACGCAAGGCCATTGGAGAGGAAGTAGCCCGGTTGTTGGCTGCTGGATTTATCATTGAAGTTTTTCATCCGGAGTGGCTGGCTAATCTGGTGCTAGTGCTTAAAAAGAATGGCACTTGGCGTATGTGTGTGGACTACACAGACTTGAACAAAGCTTGTCCGACAGATCCTTTTGCTCTCCCGCGCATTGATCAGATCATCGATGCTACGGCGGGTTGCGAGCATTTGAGTTTTTTGGATGCTTATTCTGGTTATCATTAGATCAAAATGGCAGTTAAGGACCAAGAGAAGACAGCTTTCATCACTCCCTTTGGAGCCTTCTGCTATGTTTCTATGCCTTTTGGGCTCAAGAGTGCCCAGGCGACTTATCAACACTGTGTGCAGAATTGTCTTCATACTCGGATTGGGCGCAATGTTCATGCCTATGTGGATGACATTGTAGTAAAATCTAGGAAGAAGGAGACATTGATAGATGATCTCAAGGAGACCTTTGATAATCTTCGGGTTTATAAGATGATGCTCAATCCGGACAAGTGTGTTTTTGGTGTTCCGGCAGGCAATCTCTTAGGATTTCTGATGTCAAACAGAGGTATTGAGGCTAATCCAGAAAAAATCAAAGCGATCACATCCTTGGCTAAACTGGCGTGTATCAATGACATCCAGCGCCTGGCGGGTCGAATTGCAGCCTTAAGCTGGTTTATCAGCCGCTTGGGAGAGAAGGCGATCCCTCTATATCAGATGTTGAAGAAGACAGACAATTTTGTCTTGAGTGACGCAGCTAATGTGGCATTTGAGGATTTGAAGAGACAGTTGGTTGAACCGCCGGTTCTTGCTACTTCGGTTGATAAGGAGCTGCTGTTATTATACGTGGCTGTTAATGCTCGTGCTATCAGCGTAGCCACTGTGGTGGAACGCAAGGAGGCTGGGAAGGAATATCCGGTTCAACGGCCGGTGTATTACATCAGTGAGGTGCTAATTGAGTCAAAGCAAAGATATCCTCATTGGCAAAAGCTAGTGTATGGGGTTTCATGGCAAGTCGGAAGCTTAAACAGTACTTTCAGGGCCATCCCATCACAGTGGTCGGTTCCGCTCCTTTGGGGGATATAATCCAGAATAGGGAGGCAACTGGCCGGGTTGCGAAGTGGGCTATTGAGCTTGGACCACACGGTTTGAAATATATGCCTCGCACAGCCATCAAGTCTCAGGCTCTTGTGGATTTCATCAATGATTGGACAGAGTTGTAGGCACCAGAAGACAAACCGGACAACACATACTGGACTATCCACTTTGATGGGTCCAGACAATTGGAGGGCTCGGGGGCTGGAGTTGTCCTTACTTCCCCTCGAGGTGATAAAATTTGTTATGTTCTCCGCTTAATGTTTCCTTGTACTAACAATGTAGTTGAGTACGAGGCCTTACTCCATGGTCTCCGTGTGGCCAAGGAAATGAACTTAAGCCGGGTTCGATGCTTTGGAGATTCTGATCTGGTGGCTCGGCAAGTTTTTGGCACTTGGGATTCTAAAGATCCCCTCATGGCGGCTTACAGGCGAGAGGTGGACGTTGTGGCTGGTCACTTCAAAGGTTATCAGGTTGAGCACATTGATCGATGCAAAAATGAAGCAGCAGATGCTTTAAGCCGGCTAGGGTCTCAGCGTAAACCGGTGCCGCCCAATACCTTTCTCGATATCCTGCAGAACCCGTCTGTTAAGATACCCATAGAGGAGGATTTGGCTATTCCTGATCCGGAGGCACAGTTGGTTGCTGCTTTACACATAATTCCGATTGGACGGTTCCATATCTGGTGTATATGAACCGAGGTGAGTTACCAGAAGATGAAGTTCTGGCCAGACAGATAGTCCGACAATCAAAGTCCATGGTTATTCACAATGGTGAGTTACACCGCTGCAGTGTTTCAGGCATATTCCAATGTTGTGTTTCTCCTGAGGAGGGCCAATACATCTTGCATGAAATCCATGAAGGTGATTGTGGTCACCACACCAGTTCAAAATCCCTGGTTGCTAAAGCTTTTCGTCATGGTTTTTACTGGTTGACGGCTCATGTTGATGCTGAGGACCTAGTAAAGCGGTACGATGCTTGTCAGAAGTTTTCACGTCGAGCTCATATTCTGGCTCAAGAGCTACGGATGATTCCAATAACTTGGCCGTTTGCTCCTTGGGGACTTGATATGGTGGGTCCTTTTAAGCGGTCCAACGATAAGAAGACCCACCTCTTGGTGGCGGTTGACAAATTTACTAAGTGGGTTGAAGTGGAGCCAGTAAGCAAGTGTGACGCAGCCACGGTGGTTCAATTCATCAAGAAGGTGATCTTCCATTTTGGTTTTCCACACAGCATCATCACAGATAATGGCACGAACCTTTCCAAAGGTGAGATGGAAGAATTTTGTCAACGGGAGCACATCCGGCTTGATATAGGATCCGTGGCTCACCCCCAGTCTAATGGTCAAGCTGAGAGAGCTAATCAAGAAATCTTGAGGGGTATCAAGCCCCGGCTTATGGTTCCTTTGAAGCGGACGCCGGGGTGTTGGGTGGAAGAATTACCGTCTGTGTTATGGAGCATAAACACCACCCCAAACCGATCTACGGGTTATACACCTTTCTTCATGGTTTACGGGGTAGAGGCAGTCCTCCCAAGTGATATTCGCCATGACTCGCCCCGGGTTACCAATTATGTTGAAGCGGACAATGAGCAAGCACGCTAGGAAGCACTGGACTTGTTAGATGAGAAGCGGGACATGGCTTTGGCTCATTTGGCGGTTTATCAGCAAGACCTGTAGCGTTATCACAGCCGCCGGGTTAAAACAAGAACCTTTCAAGAAGGCGACTTAGTGCTCCGGCTCATCCAGGATCAGACCGATATGCACAAGTTATCCCCACCTTGGGAAGGGCCCTTTGTGGTCTGCACGAATCTGCACAACGGATCATACTACCTCATTGACGTTCGAGAGCACAAGGACTCACGCAAGTCTGAGGAGGAGACCCGACGGCCGTGGAACATAGCTCTCCTTCGACTTTAGTATACCTGAGCTATAGGCTCCTCTTATGTACATATTTCGACAATGTATATATTATGATCAATATAATAAACCGGCATCCTTGCTATAAGCAGGGCCTCTTCCGTTTTCCCCAATATCTTTTCAGTACATGGGGGCTTCAGCTAACAAAGTGGAGTTCTACCTGTTAAACTGGCTATCACGCCACAATACAGCTTGGGAGCTTCACACCCAAGGGGCCAAAGAGAGTCTGGATGCTATGCACAACTCAAACATAGGCACCCATTGAGAACAGCTCACAAAGTTACTTGGGGGCTCTTTGTGCACTACAACAAAGAGTTTGAAAGGACCCTTGTAATATGCTATCAAGCACAGCTTAGAAGCCTAGTGTATTCACCTAAAACCCCGGGTTAACCTGCCTTCATCAAGTAAGCCACTCCTATCCAGGTAATCCTGGCATGACCCGCCGAACGTTTGACAAGTCAATCTTATACAGACCCTGAACTTGTCAAAGTTAAAACGACGATTGGTTAGTTGGAGGCCCATCTTAAAAGGCGTTGCAAAATGGTTTAACTCAGCGGCCTGGCAGCCCATGAAAAGCCTCGAATTTGGGCCTGGCAGCCCTTGAAAAGCCTCGACTACATGGTTTTATTTGCTTTTGTCAAGTTTTTTATCCTTTGATAACATTTTATGTTAAACCGGTGTCTATGGACCCGGCATGGCTATTAGTCATCCTAATAACTCGGTGTTTATTAACCCGGCTTGGCTTTCAGCTACTAGTTGCCAGACCATATTCATTATTAAACTGGTGTTTCATAACCCAGTCTGGCTTTGACTATAAGTTGCCAGTATGATCATCCAGTGTTCATCGTAACCCGGTATGACTTATTACACACCAGCACTACATGGTGGCAGTTGTCAAAACTCAAAGAGTTGGGTTTTCACCCTTACTACAATCAAGTTGGTAAACCAACAACATAATATCATATCACAGGTATTATTATTCTTACAACCTTGGTTATCTACCAGGTTTTGTATTGGGCATTATGACCAGTCCGGTGGTAAACCGCCAGTACAGATCTTTTTTATGCAGAAACAAGGGTTGCACAAAGTTATCAAGATATATGAGCAAGCACAACAAATAATGGTGGCTCAAACAAAGTCATGTATCAGTGCACGATGGTAGCAGATCAAAGTATTTCAACTAGCCTATTACAAGGCGCTTTGAGGCCCAAAAAATAATGATTGTTCTTTACACAAAACAGTCTGTGCAAATTAACCCAGTTGCCAGATTAAGACTCATCGCCAGGTTGACGTGAGGTTGATGGATATTCTGGCATCGGTTCAACCTCCTCCTCCCCACCCAGTGGTTGGAAGTCAACGGTGGCCCAGTCAATCTGGGTTAAAGCTTGAAAGACAACCTCTTCACTTATAAGATTGGTCGGTTCAATGTCAGGGGCATAAGTGTGCTTACGAATTGGCGGGATAAGATTTTGCCCTTCTTTCACTGCAGTGTCCACTCGATGGTTGTTGGCATCATAGAAGGACCGATGAGCAGACAAGTACACCTCCTCAGCCAATTGACTTGCCAACGGACGCATCTCCTTTGTCAGGGCTTTGAGGGCTTCATTATCAAATGCTGATCCGTTTTCTTGTTCACCCGGATAGCCCTTGGCAATATCAACTGGATCCAGGTCAGCTATCCACGATTTGGCCCGAGTAAGTGCTAACAAAGCGCCAGCCCTGGCAGCAGATCGCTTCATTTCTTCTATCTGCGCTGGTGTCATCGACAATTTGGCCAGTGTATCCTTGATCAACGTTGGTGCCGGTTTGTTATATGAGGACGCACAGATAACTCGTTGGGCACCGGTGTACAGTTGGTCTATCAACGTATATACCGCTTTCAGCTTCATCCGCATGTCCGAGCCGAGATGAGCAATCCGGCTACCTGTAACGGTTTAAGATTTTTCTGTTGAACCGGCAATTTCAAATATGGTTATTCAAACTCTTTACACCAAGTACTTACCAAATACCGCAGAGGTCATAGCACTTACTTGATGCTTTAACCCAGTTAGCTCTTCCACTACCGGTTTAAGAGTTGCCTCGGCGTCTTCAGCCCGCTTCAACAAAACAGCCCTTTCAGTTTCCCAGTTGGCACGTTTGTTCTTGAAGTCATTCTTCAGTTGCTCCATGTCAGTTAAAGCGACCTTCAGTTCGTCTGTGGCTTTGGAAGCTTCGATTTGCTGCGACTTGATATTCTCTTGCAGATCGGCAATTTGGGATTCTTTGTTGCTTATCTCAACCTGCAACAGTCAGATGATGAAGATGTTAATATTTTTCTCCAAGTCCCAAGCATATAACCAGTTATACACTTGGCACTTGGGGGCTAATGCGGATTGCTTCTTTCCTGCTGATTGTTTAAAAGTCCCAAGGCTCAATACAAGTATTCATCTTGGCACTTGGGGGCTAATGTGTATTTGATCAACAAATCAAAGGCAAAGACATTGAGAAAAGGACAGATTTAAACATGAAGTCCTGGTTCATCTTGATAAGATAAACCGGCCCGTGAGGGCTACTTAGTTCAAGTGTTCTTTATCTCAAAGTCCTGGTTTATCTTCAAGAGACAAACCGGCCCTTGGGGGCTACAATGGAGTTGATATATAGAACAAGAAAGTTTAAAGTGATTTGGAAGATTACCTCATAGCTCTCCTTCATCATGTTCACCAAACCGGCCTCATAATCTCGGCTTGTGTATAGGCGGTTTAGGCATCCGGAATGGAGCTCTTGAGCAGAAAGATTAACATAGCTGGACAAATCGGTTTTTCCTTTCCCCTTGCCCATCGCAGCAAATTCCTCCTTGGCAGTATGCTTTGATAAGGCAACCGGGTTGCCAGGGATAGTGTGACCAGTACCAGTGATAACAACATCATCATCGCCACCTTTTGATGGGCTTGGTGGATTGACAATATCCCTGGCCGGGCTTGGCAGATCTTCGTCCTTGACTGGGCTTGGAGGATCAGCATGAGGACTAGCAGGGTTGACTTCTGGCGGATCAACATAGGTATCCTGACCTTGGGGTACAGGATCATCCATAGCGATGTCAGCATCAGCGCCTTCTGAAGTCCTGTCCGGGTCAACCTCCTCAGTGGGGACATTGGTTTTTGCTTTCTTGCTCAGTCGGGCTTTGGCGCTGTAATATTAAAACATAGGTTAGTTGGTAAACCGGCGCAAGAAAACAAAGCTAAACGCCAGTATACTTACCCAGGGATAGTCTTGAGGGGAGGCATTTGGGTGGTTGATGAATCGCCAGATGATAGAAGTCACCTAATAATTTGAATCAGACGGATTAAGTGGGTATCGGAAGCAACCCGCCAAGGGATAAGGTTTATAAAAAGAGCAAGAGTCCTCTAGATGACGCTTCCGGTTTGGGGTGTCTTGTAAACCGGAAGAAGTGACTTGCTGGCCACTGTGCCGGGTTGTGCGACGACCTTCAGGTTGCTGTGTCTTCAAAGAAAATTGCGGATCCAAATGAGCAAGAGGGTGAGGGTATTTTACTTTCTGAACTACACGACGAAATTTTTGAACCGGCACATGATCTGCATCGGAGGAAAGAGATATTACCTCTACGTGGTCACCAGGACTGGCTTCCGCATCATCCTGGTCATAGTCATTGTCAATAAGGTGTACGAAAAATGAACCAAGGGAGTCAAGTTCTACCTCTTGTTCCAAATCATCAACGTCTTCGGGCGGGTCAGAGGACTCGGCGGTGTTCTTCTTGGTTGGCTTCTTGGTGACTTTGCTCTTGGCACGAAGAGCCCTCACCGGTTTATCTTGAGCTTTTGCCGGTTTATCTTGAGTTTTTCTCTTCCAGAAAGGGTTATTTGCCTGTAAGAATAAACAATGGTTTATCAGAACAATGTTAAAGTGGAGACATATCAAAAAAGCAGAAAGATGAAATTTTTACCGCTAGCGGTTTGTTGGAGGCATAAAAGGGACGCAACCCAGTTTTGCTGCATTCAGCGATCGGTTCATCCAGCATCTTCTTGACAGATTCAGTGACTTCATCATCAGTCATCTCTATTTCATGATACCGTTGAGGGTCCTTGATGTCCCCGGTATACTCATGCATCAACCTGGTGCGGTGGCTTAAAGGCAGGATACCCCATGAAACCCAGCAGCGAACAAGGTCGATGTTGGTTAAGCCATTTGCTAGGAAAGCCCGGAGCTTAGCAAGTTGAGGTGCATAAGTTTGTCGTTCTTTAGCAGTGAGCCATGGAGGCAGAGGATGGCCGTTACTAAGCCGGTGAGCACGGCATCCCGGCAGAGGATTTTCATCAGCAGGAGCGGTATTCCGACAATAGAACCATGTTTGATTCCAGTCTTTAGGATGGCTGTGATGTTTGGCATGAGGAAAATTGACTTATTTTCTCTTCTGAATTGATACTCCGCCAAGTTCAGTATTGGGACCGTTAGAGAATTCAGTTCGGCGGTTTAAGTGGAAGAAATCCTGAAAGAGCTCAACAGTTGGTTCTTCTTGAAGGTAAACTTCACAGAACACTTGAAAATTAGATATGTTGGACACAGAGTTTGGTCCAATGTCCTCAGGATGGAGTTGGAAGCTAGCAAGCACATCCCGGAAAAACTTTGATCCGGGAGGGCTAAACCCCCGGTCTAGATGTTGCATGAACACAATCACTTCTCCATCTTGAGGTTCAGGAGGGCATTCAGGGCCAGGGACTCGCCAATGAAGAACACTTTTCTTGGCCAAAGCGCCAGTTAAAACATATCCATTGAGTTGTGTTTCTGCGATCCGGGAAGGAACCCAGTTGCAAGCGGAGAATTGCTTGGTCATTTTGGAAGACAAACTGTAAAAGAAGTGTGAAGGCCGGTTTACGATTCAAGGTTGATATGCACAAATCGGTGTTAAACCGGGGGATTTAATCAAGGCATATATACAGGTTAAACTGGATACTGCTACTCAAGTCAAGATGGCGGTTTAAGTGAGGGCTAATGGTACCTGGTGGATTATTGTTTTCTACGAAGTTAAATCGCCTATAGTGGAAGAAGCAGAGCTGAAATTCATTAAGTACTGAAGAAACAGGTTTCACAAGATGATGTTATAATTTTGGATCTACCGCGGCCTGATACGTCTCCAACGTATCTATAATTTTTGATTGTTCCATGCTATTTTATTATCTATTTTGAATGATTATGGGCTTTATTATAAACTTTTGTATTACTTTTGGGACTAACCTATTAACGGGAGGCCTAGCCCATATTGCTGTTTTATTGCCTGTTTCAGTATTTCGAGGAAAAGGAATATCAAACGGAGTCCAAATGGAATGAAACCTTTGGCAGCATTATTTTTGGGAAGAATAGGATCCTGGAGACTTGGACTGCACGTCAGAAGATCCTCGAGGAGCCCAGGAGATATGGGGCTCCCCCCCTACTGGGCGCGCCCCCTGTCTCGTGGACCCCTCGAGGACCCCCGACCGACTTCTTTCGCCTATATATTCCCCCGTACCCTAAAAACATGGAATAACAAGATAGATCGGGAGTTCCGCCTCCACAAGCCTATGTAGCCACCAAAAACCTCTCGGGAGCCCATTCCGGCACCCTGCCGGAGGGGGATCCTTCACTGGTGGTCATCTTCATCATCCCGGTGCTATCCATGACGAGGAGGGAGTAGTTCACCCTCGGGGCTGAGGTTATGTACCAGTAGCTATGTGTTTGATCTCTCTCTCTCTCTCTCGTGTTCTCTCTCGTGTTCCCTCTATGGCACGATCTTGATGTATCCCGAGCTTTGCTATTGTAGTTGGATCTTATGATGTTTCTCCCCCTATACTCTCTTGTGATGAATTGAGTTTTCCCCTTTGAAGTTATCTTATCGGATTGAGTCTTTTATGAGAACACTTGATGTATGTCTTGCCATGCTTATCTGTGGTGACAATGGGATATCATGTGCCACTTGATGTATGTTTTGGTGACCAACTTGCGGGTTCCGCCCATGAACCTATGCATAGGGGTTGGCACACGTCCTTGACTCTCCGGTAGAAACTTTGGGGCACTCTTTTAAGTACTTTGTGTTGGTTGGATGAATCTGAGATTGTGTGATGCATATCGTATAATCATGCCCACGGATACTTGAGTGACAATGTAGTATCTAGGTGACATTAGGGTTTTGGTTGATTTGTGTCTTAAGGTTTAATTCTAGTATGAAGTCTTTAATAGATCGATCCGAAAGAAAAACTTTGAGGTGGTTTCGTACCCTACCATAATTTCTATGTTTGTTCTCCGCTATTAGTTGCTTTGGAGTGACTCTTTGTTGCATATTGAGGGCTTGTCATATGATCAATCTATGTTATTATTGTTGAGAGAACTTGCACTAGTGAAAGTATGAACCCTAGGCCTTGTTTCCTATCATTACAAAAACCTTTATCTACTATCTATTTTGCACTTGTATCACCATCTCTTCGCCGAACTAGTGCACCTATACAATCTACAATTGTATTGGGTGTGTTCGGGACACAAGAGACTCTTTGTTATTTGGTTGTAGGGTTGCTTGAGAGAGACCATCTTCATCCTACGCCTCCTACGGATTGATAAACCTTAGGTCATCCACTTGAGGGAAATTTTCTACTGTCCTACAAACCTGTGCACTTGCAGGTCCAACAACGTCTACAAGAAGAAGGTTGTGTTGTAGACATCAAGATCTTTTCTGGTGCCGTTGCCGGGGAGGTTAGCGCTTGAAGGTATATCTTTAGATCTTGCAAACGAATCTTTTTGTTTCTTGTTTTATCACTAGTTTAGTTTATAAAAGAAAACTACAAAAAAATGGAGTTAAGTTTGTCTCGTACACTTCGTCTTTTTAATATCTTTCATGAGTTTGATGGAAAGGAAAATTGTGCTCAAGTGCTAGAAGAAGAATGCATTAGAATGCTTGATACTAAATCTTTGAATGATGAGCATGATTGCAATGTTGTTAGTATGAACTCCTTGAATATGCATAGTATTAATGATGATTGCTCTAGTCATGATGAAAATATCTCTTATGAGCATGTCAACTTTTGTGGAGTGCATGTTTGCATGAACACACCTAATAGAGAAGATATTTATTGCAAGAGGCATAAGAATTTAGAAACTAAATGGTTGCAAGAAAGGCTAGATGTTAGTGCTGAAAATGTAAAATTCCTTTGCCGTACTTGTGAACTTTGCAATGAACGTGGTCATTTACATCTCCAATGCAAATTGTTTCATGATCGAATCGTGTCCAAAAATTGTGATGATTTGATCTCCCCTGCACATTACAATGAACTTAGTTTACTTTTGGGTTATGAAGAATTGAAAAGTTTACTTAAGGATCTTCTACAATTTGCCCATAAGAAATTCCTTGATATTGATCTAGAAAAGATTTATATGTTTTGCACAGAGAATTGCATTGAAAATCCTTATATTGCCAATTACCTAAAGAAAGGAAAGCAAATAGAAGATGATGAGAATACTAATGAAAGTGAAGATACTTCCCAATATCCTCCTATTATTTCTTATGATGAATCAGGCAACGAGGAGGAGCTTTCTATTCAACCAATCTCGTCAATAAGGATCTCAAAAAGGAAGGTTGAACCCACACATAATGTGAAGAAGAAAAAGAAAAGAAGGAGCAACAAAGGTAAAAAGGCATCCCTCCCAAATGATGTTGCTCCTACTACTCATTGTGATGATGATAATTGCTTTACTATTGGTGCTATCCATATTTTTAATGACGAGAGTGATTATGCTTATGATATGAAAGGGCCCAAGCTTGGGGAAGCTATGTTTGATAAGGATGAAATATTTGAGAATATATTTGCTGAAATTAATGTTTGTCCCAAGCTTGGGGATGCTATGTTTAATGAAGATGATATTTTTAGCATCCCAAGTTTTGATACGCAAAGTTGTTATGATGATAGCATGCCTCTTTATGATGATTATATTGATGAAAGTGGGTTTGGAAGAGTTTCAACTTTAGGAAGTAGTGATCCCACTATTTTGGAGGATGTTGAATTTTATTGTGATGAACATGAAAGTGGATTTGGAAGAGTGTCAACTTTATTTAGTGATTCCACTATCTTGGGAGAGGTTTCAGTCGATTATGATGAGAACGAAGTTGCTACTTATGATAATTATTGTGATGAAACTTATGCTATAAAATATAGTGATGATTATATTTATAAAACTTGTCATGATTATGATTACCTTTTTTCTGAACATTACTCTTTTAACGTGGAAACAATTTTTAGTGTTCAAGTCTCTTATGATACTCCCACCATTCCGAATGAGAAGAATTTTGCTTATGTGGAGAGTAATAAATTTTCTATGCTTGTAGATCATGAAAAAATGATTTATATGCTGGTTATATTGTTGAATTCATTCATGATGCTACTGAAAATTATTATGAGGGAGGAACTTACGCTTGTAGGAATTGCAATAATATCAAGTTTCCTCTCTATGTGCTTAAAGTTTTGAAGCTATGCTTGTTTTACCTTCCTTTGCTAGTTGATTATTGTTCCGATAAGTTGTTTGCTCAAAAAATCCCTATGCATAGGAAGTGGGTTAGGCTTAAATGTGCTAGGCATATTCTTCATGATGCTCTCTTTATGTTTCAATTCTTATCCTTTATGTGAGCATCATTGCCATCATCATGCTTAGCTAAAAAGGCATTAAAGAAAAGCGCTTGTTGGGAGACAACCCAATATTTATCCTTACTGTTTTTGTGTGTCCACATTATTATGCTACTGTATTAATCATGTTTTATAGCTTTTGTTTCAATAAAGTGCCAAGTAGAACCTTTGGGAAGACTTGGTTGAAGTTTATGTGATCTTGCTGTAAAAAACAGAAACTTTTGCGCTCACGAGATTAGATGCCATTTTTTACTGGAGAGTGCTTTTAGGTTGATTCTTTTTGTATATGATTAATATACAAATTACTCAGGTTCAGAAATTTATTTCATAATTTTTGGGGTTCCAGACGTATACGTTTGAAACAGATTACTACATACTGTTCTGTTTCTGACAGATTCTGTTTTCATTGTGTTGTTTGCTTATTTTGATGCATCTATGGCTAGTATTAAGTGGTATGAACCATAGATAAGTTGGAATAAAGTAGGTTTAACACCAATATGAATTTATAATGAGTTCATTACAGTACCTAAGTAGTGGTTTTATTTTCTTATACTAACGGAGCTTACGAGTTTTGTTTGAGTTTTGTGTGGTTGAAGTTTTCAAGTTTTGGGTAAAGATTCGATGGACTATGGAATAAGGAGTGGCAAGAGCCTAAGCTTGGGGATGCCCAAGGCACCCCAATGTAATATTCAAGGACAACCAAGAGCCTAAGCTTGGGGATTCCCCGGAAGGCATCCCCTCTTTCGTCTTAGTTCATCGGTAACTTTACTTGGAGCTATATTTTTATTCACCACATGATATGTGTTTTTCTTGGAGCATCATTTTCTTTTGTTAGTTTTTGCTTGATGTTAGTTAGAATGATGTTTTGCATCTTTATTTTCAATAAAAATGTCAAGGATAGGCTTTGCCATGCTTATTTTGCTAGTATACATGTTGCTGTTTGAAAACAGAAAGTTTACCGCTGTTGCAAAAATTCCCTAGAAAAGTCAGAGAATGGTATAACGTTGAATATTTTTGCATATTAAGATATGATAAATTTATTACAGTGGGAATTTTAGTTCATAATTTTTGGAGTCAGGGAATTACTGATACTCTTGTATTCTTTACAGACTGTACTGTTTTGGAAGATTGCTGTTATGCTTGTATTGTTTGCATATGTTTGCTTGTTTAATGGTTCTATTTGAGGATAGGAGTATTAAATATTCAGAGGAATTTAGTATTAAATGTTGAATAATAATTTTAGTGATTTGTTACAGTAGAAAATTATAAGGTTTTGCATTGGTTTATACTAACCTATCTCACGAGTTCTTGTTGAGTTTGTTGTGAATGAAGCTTTTGATAACAAGAGAAACCATGATATGAGAGGAATTAAGGAGACACAAAAGTTCAAGCTTGGAGATGCCCAAGGCACCCCAAAATAATATTTCAAGAAGTCTCAAGCATCTAAGCTTGGGGATGCCCCGGTAGGCATCCCACCTTTCTTCTTCGGCAATCATCAGTTAGTATCGGTTGAGCCTAAGTTTTTGCTTCTTCACATGAGTTGTGCTATCCTTGCAATGTCTTTTATTTTGCTTTGCTTTCTGTTTGAATAAGATACCAAGTTCTGAAATTCTTTAATGAGAAAGAGTCTTTGCATAGTTGCATAATTATTTAGCTACCCTTTGATCTTCACTTATATCTTTCGGAGTAGTTTGTCGTTTGCTCTAGTACTTCACTTTTATATTTTAGAGCACGAGGGTGGTTATATTTTGAAGAAATTGCTAGTCTCTCATGCTTCACTTATATTATTTTGAGAGTCTTAAACATCATGGTAATTTGAATGAAAACTATCATAGGAAGTGAATTGGATGCTATGATCAATTTGTTGCTTGATAATTGTTTTGAGATATAAAGGTAGTAATGTAAGGGTCATGCTAGTGGATAATTATGAAATTGAGAAATACTTTTGTTGAAGTTGGCAAGTCCCGTAGCATGCACGTATGGTAAAAGTTGTGTGACAAATTTGTTGCATGAGGTGCTCTTTTGATTGTCTTCCTTATGAGTGGCAGTCGGGGACGAGCGATGGTCTTTTCCTACCAATCTATCCCTCTTGGGGCATGCGTAGTAGTACTTTGCTTTGAGGGCTTAGTAGACTTTTGCAATAAGTATATGAGTTCTTTATGACTAATGTGAGTCCATGTATATACGCACACTCATCCTTCCACTTTGCTAGCCTTTCTTATTACCGCGCAACTTTCGCCGGTATTGAACCCATTATTTACCTTCCTCAAAACAGCCACCATACCTACCTATTATGGCATTTCCATAGCCATTCCGAGATATATTGCCATGCAACTTTCCACCGTTCCGTTTACTATGGCACGTTTCATCATTGTCATATTGCTCTTTGCATGATCATGTAGTTGGCATCGTATTTGTAGCAAGGCCACCTTCATAATTTTCATACATGTCGCCCTTGATTCATTGCATATCCCGGTACACCGCCGGAGGCATTCATATAGAGTCATATCTTGTTCTAGCTTTGAGTTGTAATTCTTGAGTTGTAAATCAATAAAAGTGTGATGATCTTCATTACTAGAGCATTGTCCCAGTGAGGAAAGAATGATGAAGACTATGATTCCCCCACAAGTCGGGATGAGACTTCGGACTTTATAAAAATAAAAGAGGCCAAAAAAGCCCACCAAAAAGAAAGAAAAAAGAGAAAAGAAAAAAAGAAGAGAAAGAAAAAAAGAAAAAAAAGAAAAAAAGGAGAAAGAGAAAAAAATAAAAAGAGAGAAAAAGAGAGAAGGGACAATGCTACTATCTCTTTTTCCACACTTGTGCTTCAAAGTAGCACCATGATCTTCATGATAGAGAGTCTCCTATGTTGTCACATTCATATACTAAGTGGGAATTTTTCATTATAGAACTTGGCTTGTATATTCCAATGATGGGCTTCCTCAAAATGCCCTAGGTCTTCGTGAGCAAGCAAGTTGGATGCACACCCACTTAGTTCTTTTTGTTGAGCTTTCATATATTTATAGCTCTAGTGCATCCGTTGCATGGCAATCCCTACTCACTCACATTGATATCTATTGATGGGCATCTCCATAGCCCGTCGATACGCCTAGTTGATGTGAGATTATCTTCTCCCTTTTTGTCCTTACAACCACCACCATTTACCACCTTAGTGCTATGTCCATGGCTTGCGCTCATGTATTGCGTAAGAGTTGAAAAAGCTGAAGCGCGTTAAAAAGTATGAAACAATTGCTCAGCTCGTCATCGGGGTTGTACATGATGGGAGTATTTTGTGTAATGAAAATGAATCATAGCCTAACTATATGATTTTGTAGGGATAAGCTTTCTTTGGCTACGCTATTTTGATAGGACATGATTATTTGTTAGTATGCTTTGAAGCATTATTATTTTTATGTTTTATAAGCTTTTATCTTGAATCATTTGGATCTGAACATTCATGCCACAATAAAGAGAAATTACATTGAGAATCATGCTAGGTAGCATTCCACATCAAAAATTCTGTTTTTATCATTTACCTACTCGAGGACGAGCAGGAATTAAGCTTGGGGATGCTTGATACATCTCCAACGTATCTATAATTTTTGATTGTTCCATGCTATTTTATTATCTGTTTTGAATGATTATGGGCTTTATTATACACTTTTATATTAATTTTGAGACTAACCTATTAACTGGAGGCCTAGCCCATATTGTTGTTTTATTGCTTGTTTCAGTATTTCGAGGAAAAGGAATATCAAACGAAGTCCAAACGGAATGAAACCTTCGGCAACATTATTTTTGGGAAGAATAGGATCCTAGAGACTTGGAGTGCACATCAGAAGATCGTCGAGGAGCCCAGGAGATAGGGGGCGCGCCCCCTATCTCGTGGACCCCTCGAGGACCCCCCGACCGACTTCTTTCGCCTATATATACCCCCGTACCCTAAAAACATCGAATAACAAGAGAGATCGGGAGTTCCGCCGCCACAAGCCTCTGTAGCCACCAAAAACCTCTCGAGAGCCCGTTCCGACACCCTGCCAGAGGGGGGATCCTTCACTGGTGGCCATCTTCATCATCCCGGTGCTATCCATGACGAGGAGCGAGTAGTTCACCCTCGGGGCTGAGGGTATGTACTAGTAGCTATGTGTTTGATCTCTCTCTCTCATGTTCTCTCTTGTGTTCCCTCTATGGCACGATCTTGATGTATCCCGAGCTTTGCTATTGTATTTGGATCTTATGATGTTTCTCCCCCTCTACTCTTTTGTGATGAATTGAGTTTTCCCCTTTGAAGTTATCTTATCGGATTGAGTCTTTTATGAGAACACTTGATGTATGTCTTGCCGTGCTTATCTGTGGTGACAATGGGATATCATGTGCCACTTGATGTATGTTTTGGTGACCAACTTGCGGGTTCCACCCATGAACCTATGCATAGGGGTTGGCACACGTTCTTGACTCTCCGGTAGAAACTTTGGGGCACTCTTTGAAGTACTTTGTGTTGGTTGGATGAATCTGAGATTGTGTGATGCATATCGTATAATCATGCCCACGGATACTTGAGGCGACAATGGAGTATCTAGGTGACATTAGGGTTTTGGTTGATTTGTGTCTTAAGGTGTTATTCTAGTATGAACTCTTTAATAGATCAATCCAAAAGAAAAACTTTGAGGTGGTTTCGTACCCTACCATAATTTCTATGTTTGTTCTCCGCTATTAGTTGCTTTGGAGTGACTCTTTGTTGCATATTGAGGGCTTGTCATATGATCTATCTATGTTATTATTGTTGAGAGAACTTGCACTAGTGAAAGTATGAACCCTAGGCCTTGTTTCCTATCATTACAAAAACCTTTATCTACTATCTATTTTGCACTTGTATCACCATCTCTTCGCCGAACTAGTGCACCTATACAATCTACCATTGTATTGGGTGTGTTGGGGACACAAGAGACTCTATGTTATTTGGTTGCAGGGTTGCTTGAGAGAGACCATCTTCATCCTACGCCTCCTATGGATTGATAAACCTTAGGTCATACACTTGAGGGAAATTTGCTACTGTCCTACAAACCTGTGCACTTGCAGGCCCAACAACGTCTACATGAAGAAGGTTGTGTAGTAGACATCACGACCTAGTAAAGAAAAATTTCTGAACCCTAAAAATGGTGATAGCAGAATAAAGAGGATCCAGATGGATCTATTTGTGGTTCTAAGGATATTATGGTGAGGCAAAACAAGACTGTAGCTTCGGCCGCAGGAGGAAAAAGTCAGGTTGGTCTGGATTCAACGAGACAGTAAAGAAAGCAAGGGTAAAGTGATCAAGCTCAGATGAACACTGGCGAACACAGCCAAGCACCAAAAACCTAATGCAGATCTAGGGTTGAGGGAGAAGGACTTACCGGATTCTCAAGAGCGGCGACGGAGAGCAGTGGATCTCTGGTACGTTTAGGTTGATGCAGTGGCCAGGGATGAGTTAGAGCTTCGAGGTCGACGGCGGCGGTGATGCTTGAGTTCTTCTGGGTCGCGAGGAGGAAGAAGATGCGAAGAGGCGAAGGGGGAAAATGTAAGGACCCCCCGGTCTTATTTATAAGGGCAAGGAGATAAGCGGCAGGCACGTGAATTGAGGAGCGTGAAGCGGCAAGGGGCGCAGCTGTCACCTTGATTTTCAGAATTAATTAAATGAAGGGAATCTTTTTTTTATATTTTTATACAGAGTTGACGTCATGATGATTCACTGCAATATTCAGAAGATGACGTCATGGCGGTTTAACAAAGTATACAGGGAGAAGACATCATGGCGGTTTACGAGAAACGTAAGAAGATGTTCACGAAATTTTTCTAAATATTGAAGATTGACATGAGCAAGTTCAAATCAATCTAGGGCCTAATGTTGAGGATATAACTACTGAGTGTAAACCGCCCAGGAGGGGCCGGTTCACGCTCAACTATACTGAAGCCCATGAAGACAAAGAAGATGGCGCTATACTGATAAAACTTAGAGGCCCAGAGCCCAAAGGCGGATTAGGGCCCATAATGGTAACCCGCCATAATTGTATAACTTGTATTGTAAGTTAGGGGAAAGGGAGAGGCCGAGCCGGACACTTGTATGAGCCGGCCTCGGGAATCTGTAAACCGGTCGGCGTCAACCTGTGTATATAAAGGGACGACCCGACGGCGGTCCAGGGACAAGAAACAACAACTTGAGACTCAGGCAAAGCGTATTCACTCCCTGGTCATCGAAACCCAATCAATTCCATCACAACTAGACGTAGGATTTTACCTTCATCGTAAGGGGCCGAACTAGTATAAAACTCTCGTGTCCCTTGTCCGGTTTAACCCCTTCAAGCTAATCTCGTTGTGATGGCTCCATGATTAAGTCCTTCCGTTAGGACATCTGACGTGATATTTCCACGACAAGTTCTGTCAGCATGACGGCGTGGTGACGGTGATGGTGAAGTGATCCACGCAAGGCTTTGCCTAAGCACTACAAGAATATGACCGGAGGCCTAAACTGTGGAGGGGGCGCCGCACATGGTTAACAATAGTTGATGTGTGTTCTAGGTGCCCCCTCCCCACGTATATATAGGTGGGAGGGGAAGGGGAATAGCCTAGGGGCGCCCCAAGTAGGAGGAATCCTACTTGAGGGCCTAGTCCAATTCGGCCCCCCTTACCATATTTTCCGGAGGGGGGAGGAAGGAGGAGAGAGGAGGGAAGGAATGGGGAGGCTGAATCCATCCCCGTCCCTCTCTCTTCCCCTACCTCCTGTGGTTCGGCCCATATGGGGGGCGCAGCAGCCCCTGCTGGCTGTTGTGTTTTCCCTCTTGGCCCATTAGGCCCATATCTTTGCCAAGGGGTGCCCGGAACCCCTTCCGGTGACCCGATATGTACCTCGTACCCTCCAGAACACTTCTAGTATCCGAATACTATCATCCTATATATCAATCTTTACCTCTCGACCATGTCGAGACTCCTCATCATGTCCGTGATCTCATCCAGGACTCCGAACAAAATTCTGTCACCAAATCACATAACTCATACAATACAAAATTGTCATTGAACGTTAAGCGTGCAGACCCTACGGGTTCGAGAACTATGTAGACATGACCGAGAAACCTCTCCGGCCAATAACCAATAGCGGAACCTGGATGCTCATATTGGCTCCCACATATTCTACGAAGATCTTTATTGGTCGAACCGTTATAACACATACGTTATTCCCTTTGTCATCGGTTTGTTACTTGCCCGAGATTCGATCGTCGGTATCTTCATACCTAGTTCAATCCCGTTACCGGCAAGTCTATTTACTTGTTCTGTAATGCATCATCCTGTAACTAACTCATTAGTCACTTCGCTTGCAAGGCTTCTTATGATGTGCATTACTGAGAGGGCCCAGAGATACCTCTCTGATACTTAGAGTGACAAATCCTAATCTCGATCTATGCCAACCCAACAAACACTTTCGGAGATACTTGTAGAGCATCTTTATAATCACCCAGTTATGTTGTGCCGTTTGATAGCACACAAGGCATTCCTCAAGTATCCGGGAGTTGCATAATCTCATAGTCGGAGGAATATGTATATGACATGAAGAAAGCAATAGCAATAAAACTGAACGATCGTAATGCTAAGCTAACGAATGGCTCTTGTCCATCACATCATTCTCCTAATGATGTGATCCCGTTCATCAAATGACAACACATGTCTATGGTTAGGAAACTTAACCATCTTTTCTTAACGAGCTAGTCTAGTAGAGGCTTACTAGGGACACGGTGTTTTGTCTATGTATCCACACATGTATCATTTCTGGTCAATACAATTCTAGCATGAATAATAAACATTTATCATGAATAATAAAATATAAAATAACAACTTTATTATTCCCTCTAGGCCATATTTCCTTCAGGATAGCGGTCGATGTGTGGAGTAATAGTAGTAGATGCAAGCAGGAGTCGGTCTACTAATCTTGGACGTGATGCCTATATACATGATCATTGCCTTGGCTATCTTCATGATTATTTTCTTTTCTATCAATTTCCCAACATTAATTTGTTTACCCACCATATGCAATTTTCTCGAGAGAAGCCACCAGTGAAATCTACGGCCCCCGGGTCTATTTCCTATCATATTATTTTTAGATTTATTGTTCCAAAAACCCAAAAATACCTTGCTGCACTTTTTCTTTATTTATTTTATTTTGGGCTTTTGTCAGATCTATTTATCAAATCTCATACAATTTAATCTATCTCAATACTGAGGAGGGATTGACAATCCCTCTTACGCGTTGGGTTGCAAGCATTTGTTATTTGTGTGCAGGTACCATTTACATAGTGTTGCTTGGTTCTCCTACTAGATTGATAACCTTGGTTTCATAACTGAGGGAAATACTTACCATTGTTGTGCTGCATCATCCTCTCCTCTTCGAGGAAATACCAACACAGATACAAGCAATCAAGAACAATTTCTGGCGCCGTTGCCGGGGAGACATCATCAACATCTATCAGGTACCCAATCACAAATCTCATCTCGTTGCAATTATTCTATTTTCCATTTGCCTCTCGTTTTCATCTCCCCCACTTCTAAAACGTTTTCAAAAAATCAAAAAAATATTTTCCTTTTTTTTGCCTTATTTTCCATTTGCTTATTTTCTATCTTTGCTTGTGTTGCCATGTGCCTTATATTTGCTTGCATCTTTTCTTACTAAAAATCTATTGATATGGATCCTCTTCCACTTGCTATTCTTTTTAAAAGATCCAATTATGATGAACAAATTGCTAGTGAGTTGAGTGCACTAGATTATCTTTATGAAGTTTTTCTTGAAATTCGTGAATCTGGAAATTGTGATGAAGTGCTAGAAAGAAGAAATTTATAAAATGGTTCACGATAATTCCTTGAATTAAAATCATGATTGCAATGATGTTATTATAAATTCTATTAATGTCAATTCTATTGATAATGCAAAACCCCAAGCTTGGGGATGCTAATTTTGCTATGTCCATTACTTATTGTAATGATCATGATTGGGGTGATTCTTCTTATGATCTTGAAAATTTATTTAAGCTTCATGATGAATATGACATTGATAAATAGTGTTTGCAGTAATATTGAAAGTGGGTTTGTAAGAGTGTCAACTAAAGGTAACAATGATCCCACTACTTTGGATAATGATCAATCTTATGAAATTTTTGATAAAAGTGGGCTTGGAGAGGTCATGACTTTATTTGATGATAATCCCACTATTTTGGAAGAGTGTCAACTTTGCATGCATGTGGATCATGAAGAGAATATTTAATGCGATAGTTATATCATTGAATTTGATTATGATCCTACATGTAATTACTATGGGAGAGGAATATATGGTGGTAGAAATTTTCATGTTGCTAAATCACCTCTCTTTGCATTGAAATTATTAATGCTTCCTTCTTCCTATTTGCATATGCTAGAAATTGATTGTCTTGATTAAAGAATTCCTATAAAATGCATAGTTAGTATGTTACAATTAAAATTGTTTTTCACATGCTATATGACACTCTATTTTTGGTTCAATTTTTTATCTTTCGCGTGAGCATCACTAAAATTATCAATGCCTAGCTAAAAGGCTTTAAAGAAAAGCGCTTGTTGGGAGGCAACCCAATGAATAAAATAAATTTTTCACTTTTTCTTTCTATTCTTGTGTGTTTACACAATTATGCTTCTATTATGATTGTGTTTTTATGTTTTAGTTAGTGTTTGTGCCAAGTAAAGCCCTTAGGATCATGTTGGGTGATAGTTGATTTGATCTTGTTGGAAAACAGAAACTTTTACGTCCAATATTAGAATTGATGTGCTCTGCTGGAACAACAAATAGTTCTGATTTTTTACACAAGATTGATATACAAATTGCCTACACTGTCCAATTTTTTTAGAATTGTTGGAGTTACAGAAGTATGGTCAAATTACGGATTACTACAGACTGTTCTGTTTTTGCCAGATTCTGTTTTTGTTGCATTGTCTGCTTATTTTGATGAATCTATGGATTGTATTGGAGGGCATAAGCCATGGTAAAGTTAGAATACAATAGGTATAATGTAATAATAAAATATCACTGGGTTTGCAATAGTACTTAGAGTGGTGATTTTCTTATTATACTAACAGATCTCATGAAGGTTTTTGTTATGTCTTGTGTGTGATTGAAGTTTCTAAGTTTTGGGTGAGATCATGATGGATGAAGGAATAAGGAGTGAAAAGAGCTTAAGCTTGGGGATGCCCATGGAACCCCAAGGTAATATTCAAGGATAACCAAGCAACTAAGCTTGGGGATGCCCCGGAAGGCATCCCCTCTTTCTTCTAACAACCATCGGTAATTTTACTTGTAGCTATATTTTTATTCGTCGCATATCATGAGTTTTGCTTGGAGTGTCTTGTATTATATGATTCTTTGCTTGTCTTGCTTTTTAGTTTGTCACAATCATCCTTGCTAGACACACCTATTTGAGAAATCCATATAATGATGCTATGATTTGTTAGAATTGCTCTATGTGCTTCACTTAAACTTTTTGAGCTATGGAATTGCTCTAGTGCTTCACTTATATCTTTTTGAGCACGGTGGTGCTTTAATGTTTGAAGAAACACTCTCATAATTCACTTAGATTAATTTGAGAGATTAGTAAATTTTTGCAGAAATTCTCTGATGCTTCAATTATATTATTTTGAGAAACAAAAAAAATTATGCTCAGGTTCCGCACTTAAATTATTGAGAGCTTGTTATAAGCAATGGTAATATATTAAACTAGTCCCAAAGTGATAGATATTCAAGAGGGATATAATAAAAGCTTTCATGAATATCATTGGACAAAATAAACTTGATTCTTTGTAATAGTTTTGAGATATGGTGATAGTAATATGTGAGTCATGTTGGTGAGTAATTATGCTTTAGTAGGAATATTGGTGTTAAGGTTTGTGATTCCCTATGCAAGAACGAAAGTCAATTGTTGTGCAAATAAATTACATCCTACTTGTAGTGCATTATTTGGTGTTAGTTATGCTTAATGCTCGTTTATGATTGTTCTCATTTCTTGGTTGGTTGCTTCTCAATATATTTGCTAGCCTTTCCTTGTACTTAATGGGAATACTACTTGTGCATCGAAAATCCTTAAACGAAGTTGTGCCAAATGAGTCCACCATACATACCTATATGCGGTGTTTCCATGCCGTTCTAAGTAAATTGTATGTGCTAACTCTAATTTTAAAAATGAATTTCCTTTTTGTGTGCACGTACCGCTCATGAAGCGGCAGGGGGTGGCCAATATTTTTCCATGCTAGATGTGTTATTCTCAAGACGAGTGTTTATTCACTTGTCATTGCACGAGAGTGTGGTGATAATAGGTATGCCCAGTCCTGAAATGAAAAAGAAATTTACTTTATGTTGTCAAATAAAAAGTTCCTTGTAAAGTGTTGGTATGGAAGGCACCCGTGGATACGGCTAGCCATGGATTGTGAAAGAATGGTGGAAAAAGGAATAAACTTTATTTTATGTTTGGGAATCGCCTATGATGTATCTAGCATGGAAAGTATTGGGATTTCTCCGTCGTTCTCGTTGACGGGAAAAGTATGACTCCCAAAATGTTTTTATCTCTCAATTTAAGCTTAGAGCTCTACCGCCTCTACAAATCTCTGCTTCCCTCTGCGAAGGGCCTATCTATTTACTTTATGCAATTTTTACTTTTATTTGAGTATCCATATTTTCTTATAAAAGCGCCAACTAGGGAGCACTATGATCATACTTGTGCATTGGATGTAGCTAATATTCGAGTGTGTTTCATGAATGGGTCAATGATTGAACATGATGGGCTAGGGATTACTTTCTTTAGTGTTGATTATTTTGAAAGACATGGTTGCTTGTTGATATACTTGAGTATTGAAATCTTCATGTCAAATATAGGCTATTGCTTTGAACCATCTAAAAGTCCAAATGTCCATGCTACAAAAGAAAAGAACATGTGATTAACATGTTAGGCAGCATTCCACATCAAAAAAATTGTTTTTATCATTTACCTACTCAAGGACGAGCGGGAATTAAGATCGGGGAGGTTGATACGTCTCCAACGTATTTGTAATTTTTGATTGTTCCATGCAGTTATATTATCATTGTTGGATGTTTTATATTCATTTTATAGCAACTTTATATCATTTTTTGGGACTAACCTATTGACATGGTGCCCAGGGCTACTTGTTGTTTTTTTGCTTGTTTTTTACTTCATAGAATATCCTTATCAAATGGAGTCCAAACGCAGTGAAACTTTTTGGAGATTTTTTCTGCCCAGAAGACAACTTGGGAGCCACGGGAGTGCCCGAGGGGAGGCCCGTGAGGCCCACAAGACACCAGGGTGCGCTAGAGGCCCAGATGCGCCCTATTGGGTAGTGGGGCCCACGGGAGTCCTTTTCACCGCCTCTCAGCTCTATAAATACCCAAATATTCCAAAAACCCTAGAGGAGTCGACGAAAAACAATTCCAGTCGCTGCAAGTTCCAGCACGAGATCCAATCTAGAGCCCTTTTCAACACTTTTTATTTGCTGCACTTTTATTTTTATTTTATTTGTGCCTTTGGCAGATCTATTTATCAAATCTCATACAATTTAATTTATCTCAATACCAAGGAGGGACTGACAACCCCTCTTACGCGTTAGGTTGCAAGTATTTGTTATTTGTGTGTAGGTATCGTTTACATAGTGTTGCTTGGTTCTCCTACTAGATTCATAACCTTGGTTTCTTAACTGAGGGAAATACTTACCGTTGTTGTGCTGCATCATCCTCTCCTCCTCGGGGAAATACCAACGCAGATACAAGCAATCAACTGCCAGCTCATCACGATCGCCGATGCGGCGAGTGGGCTTGTTAGAGCCCTCGCCTTCCGATGAGAACTTGTTCGAGGGCTCCGCAGTGGGCTAGGACATCGCTGCTGCGACTGCTGTGTAGCGGCGGGACCTCTCTAGTGCTTCTGCGGCCTTCGTATTTCCTCCCTGGTTATATGTCGACCCAAAACTCCTCCTACCGGTCATGGCGGAATGACTTGACAGGAAAGACCTATTTTTGGGTGATGGGGAGAGGAATTGTGAAGTAATTTTTGAGTGTGTATTTTTTTTATAGCCCAGTGCTAAGTGGGATCACATTCAAGTTTGATCGGTGTGAACAGATTTTCAATTACTTATTGCATGGAAATCTAGAATGTGACGAGAAACAAGCTCAAAATTTATTGATGGTTCTGGTCTCGAAGCCCGAAATGGTTCCCGAATGGCATACGTGGGCCCACATTCTCGGATGTGTGTGTGTTTTCCCACTATCACACACGGTCCAGATATCACCATCTTGTCTGATGGATTGGCCGGCGGGCCTCCAGGGGGTGCTAGAAGGTTGACCAAAATTGCAATATGCAAGTGTGGTTGCTCACCGTTCAGGCGACCGTGGTGCACTCTACTCGTCATTGAGGTGTCCACGGTGTGCTCTGCTCGTGTCCATCCATGTGTTTTGCTCACCATTGAGGCGGCCGCGGCGCGCTCCACTCTGGCATCCATGCACGCGCTCTGCTCCCTGTTGATGCAAATTTACAATGGTAACGGTTAATAATTGTCTTACATATTCAAGATAATTTAAAATTCCACATGTGGCAACGCCCAAAACACACACGAGCTACATATGCTTAGTGACTTAAAAATGTCAATATGCGACATTTGCATATAGTTACAATAAAATATAGGCTGAAAGGCAGAGCTGGCAGCCTTCCGACGACGGTATTCTCGGACTCCATGATCAGCATAGCACCCTTGAAGCCGTTCATTCCGAGTGTCCCAACCCTCGGCCATGGGACCTGTCTCCGCCTACGGAGCTGCTGGCATTGGAAGGCTCTTGGGGCTGCTGGGCCTCTTTCAATCAAGCTTGACAGCGTGCGAACACGCACATGACACGCCCACGGAACTGCTCCATTTCCATGTCTCTGCCCTGGTAGCAAATTCCGTCCATCACATGCATCCTCAAGATACCACGTTAGCGATGTTCTACTTCATCGGGGACATCAACTCTGCCAAGGATGCGCTCGAGCCTAGCCACCACATCGTCAGGATCGAGGTTGACACGGCCGCCGCCGATAATGATGAAGTCGAGGGCGGGCTATCTCATAATTCAATCACAGAGGTCCTCTGCCCATTCCTGGCGGGGCATCAAGCTCTTGATGAGCACCGGTGACGGCGGCTCTTTGGGTGGGTCATCGATCATGCCGCCTAGCAGCTCTGGGTCTTTTGCGTGGTGGATGGTAAACTGCTCATCACCCTTCCTCTGCAATATGTCCATTGTGCACTCAAGGACCGGCATGGCGATATCACTACCCGTGGGCCATGGCGGCTTGATGTCTGCTAGAACTATGTCAGTATTTCCCCAAAGAGGAAGTGATGATGCAGTATAGCGACGGTATGTATTTCCCTCAATGATGAGACCAAGGTTATAGAACTAGTAGGAGAACCTCCTAACACCACGTAAACAGCCCCTGCACACAAATAACAAATACTCGCAACCCGACGTGTTAAATGGGTTGTCAATCCCTTTCGGGTAATGATGCCTCAAATTGGCGAGAAGACATGATAAAGTTGTGATAGATAGGATAAATAGGTCGCAAAATAAATAAATTTTTGGTTTAAGAGATCTGAAAATAAAAGCAAAGGAAAATAGACCGCAAAGGCAAATATGATGAAAACAGACCCGGGGGCCGTAGGTTTCACTAGTGGCTTCTCACGAGAAAAATAGCAAACGGTGGGAAAACAATTACTGTTGGGCAATTGATAGAACTTCAAATAATCATGACGATATGCAGGCAATTATCATTATATAGGCATCACGTCCAAGATTAGTAGACCAACCCCTGCCTGCATCTACTACTATTACTCCACACATCGACCGCTATCCAGCATGCATCTAGTGTATTAAGTTCATGGAAAAACAGAGTAATGCAATAAGAACGATGACATGTTGTAGACAAGATCTAGTTATCTAGAAATAGACCCCATCTTGTTATCCTTAATAGAAATGATACATACGTGTCGGTTTCCCTTCTGTCACTGGGATCAAGCACCGTAGGATCGTACCCATCACAAAGCACCTCTTCCCGTTGCAAGATAAATAGATCAAGTTGGCCAAACAAAACCCAAATATCGGAGAAGAAATACAAGGTTATAATCAATCATGCATATAAGAGATCAAAGAAGACTCAAATAACTTTCATGGATAAAAACATAGATTGGATCATAAACTCAAAGTTCATCAGATCCCAACAAACACACCACAAAAACACTTACATCATATGGATCTCCAAGAGACCATTGTATTGATAATCAAGAGAGAGTGAGGAAGCCATCTAGCTACTAACTACGGACCCGTAGGTCTACAAAGAACTACTCACGCATCATCGGAGAGGCACCAATGGACATGATGCACCCTCCGTGATGGTGTCTAGATTGGATCTGGTGTTTCTAGACTCTGCGGCGGCTGGATTTGATTTTCATCGACTCCCCTAGGGTTTCTGGAATATTGGGGTATTTATAGAGAAAAGAGGCAGTGCGGGAGGCCAACGAGGAGGGCGCAACCCACTGGGGTGCGCCTAGGCCCCTAGGCGCGCCCTAGTGGGTTGTGCTCCCCTCGGAGCTCCCCTCAGGTGCTTTCTTGGCCCAATGGATGTCTTCTGGTCCAAAAAAATCCACAAAAAGTTTTGCTGCATTTGGACTCCGTTTGGTATTGATTTCCTGCGATGTAAAAAACATGCAGAAAACAACAACTAGCACTGGGCACTATGTCAATAGGTTAGTACCAAAAAATGATATAAAATGACTATAAAATGATTGTAAAACATCCAAGAATGATAATATTGTCGGATATCGGGTTCCGGCAAAACCCTTAAGGTTCGAACTCTGGGGTGCACAAGAAGATCTTCTCCCTACCGATTCATGCCCATAACCTTGCCGCGGTTCTAAACTAGCACGAAGAACAACACAAGAGACACGAGGTTTATACTGGTTCGGGCCACCGTTGTGGTGTAATACCCTAATCCAGTGTGTGGTGTGGTGGATTGCCTCTTGAGCTGATGATGAACAGTATAGAGGAAGAACAGCCTCACGAGAGGTGTTCTTGTGCTTGGTGGTGGTATGCGGATGAACTTGACCTCCCTTTCTACTGTGGTGGCTAGCCCTATATGTAGAGGCCCTGGTCTTCTTCCCAAATATTGAGCGGGAAGGGAGCCAACAACGGCCATTTTGAAAGGGGACAACTAGTACAAGCTATCCTGACTAAAGATGGTCTTCGACTGCCAAAGGCACTGGTGATGACGCTGTCTTGGGCTGCACGGTGACCTCCGTCCTCCCGCTCTGCTGGTCTTGGTCTCGTTGCACCAATATGAAAACCTTTGCTTGATGCCTCGGTACTCCGCGCCTACGCTTGCCCCTTTGCACCAAAGAGGAAACGAGGACACTACGCAGGCTGGCGCCCTCCTAGCGCCCGCCTGGTCTTGATTGTCATGGCTTTCATCATGAACACCTCGCAAGGTACCCCTTGCCTTGATCTATCCGCCTCCTCGTGAGCCTGCCTGGTGAGGCCGCCCCTGACGAGGCCTTATGTCGTCTGCCCCGCGAGGCTTGGCCCCTCGCGAGGGTCTTGAGCTTGTGTTGATGAAGACAGGTCGTACTGGGCCGCTGGTGAGCCACGCTGCAGGCCGCAAGCAGGCAAGTCTGGGGACCCCCGTTCCCAGAACGCCGACAGTAGGCCCCGGGCCCAAGGCACGCTTGGACTTGGCTTAGTAGTGAAGCCAAAGGGCAAGTGTGGAGCGCCACAGGCCCCAATAGCCTGCGGCCTTGGTCGATGCGTGGCGACTGATTGGACATGGGCCTCTCCGCTTCCCCATGCTGCCTCGGCAACTGCCCGACTGACAAAAGGCTGGCCTGGGTAAGGCTTTCCTTCATTGCTCTCCTTTGCCTTGCTCTAGATCCCCTTCCTTGCTCTCTTGCTTCCGAAATCTCCAGATCCACTCCATCCTTTGCCTTTCAGCGAGCAATGGCGCCCGCAAGGCTGTGGCCGACGCCCTGCCAGCTGGGTACTCGTCGGGCCTGGATGCCCCCAATATGTCGGAGAAGAATCTCACCGCTACGCGCCCGATGACGGTGGTGGAGGGCAACAAGATGGGGGTGACCGAACTCCGGGCTGGCTCCGCCGAGCCAGACGCTAAGGGGAGCACCTTATACCCCTTCTTCATGAACAACGTCGTTGCCGGCCTGGTTCCTCCCTTCTCCGAGTTCTTCTACGCCGTCCTCCCCCATTACAGGTTGCAGGCCCTTCATCTCCATCCCAACTCCGTTCTCCTTTTGTCGATTTTCGCCTACTACTGCGAGGTGCATGTTGGGGTGATGCCGTCCGTGGCTTTGCTACGCCACTTCTTCTCCCTTCGAATCAGCAGCGAGCATACCTCGGCGTGGGCCGGTTTCATCGCGTACTCCAAGGCCAACGCGATCTCGAAGACCGGGAAGAGGGTCGACAGCTTCCGGAGCAAGTGGGTCATGATGGATGCCAGATGCATCCACTCCCGGTTGGTGCTTCCAACAGAACAGCCCTAGCCCAACGAGGGGTGGTCTCGCGCGAAGCTTGACGACAGCCGGGCAAAGTTGGTGCTGGAGAAGATGAACGCCGACCTGAGGCTGGGCAACGTGAACGCGATGAAGCTGACAGGGGCCACACTCCAGAGGGAGTTCCTGACGCAGAGGGTGGCTCCACTTCAGGCGCACTCACGCCCATTGTGGACGCTTGGGGGTGCGGACGACAATCTTCGCCTGAACCCAGCAGCCTTGGCCGACGAGGATCTGGTAGAAGCTCTCCGCTCTTGGTTGAAGATGACCTAGAAGGTCTGGAGGGTACTCCTGCCCCCTGTTCCTCCGCTGCAACAGGTGGTGGATGCCATGCCCACCTTTGATGGGCACGGTCTGGTGCCTGCGGTGCCTCCTGAGGGCCAGGGGCGACGGTGCCGGTGGAAGTGTCTTCTGGTGATTCCCGCGGGGGAGGAGAGGAAGACAAGGAAGAAGAGGAGCGCGACTCACAGGCGTCCATTGAGGGGACGGGGGAGACCTCCCCCCGGTGCAGGGCCAGCATCCTCCGCACCTTGCCGAATGATGATGAGGCCGACGCCGCGTGAGAGGAAGAGGACTCGCCCATGATCCCGAAGAAGGATAGGCCGGCGCTGATCTCCCGAGGGGCTACTACTGCCCAGGCACCACCCAAAGTCGTCTCCAACTCTTCTGGTGTGCCCTCTTCTGCTCCGGGACCTCTCAAGTGTGCGCCCCGGACCAAGAGGCACTCAGGCTTTAAGCTCGGCAAGAGGTCGGTGGCCTACGCCGCGACTGACCAGTAAGTGCTCAAACTCCGTTTTGTTCTTGTTTTTGCTGCCGGGGCTTGACGTTCTCCATCACTTGGTTAGGCCGCTGCTTGCGTCGAAGAAGAAGAAGGGGGACACAGTGGCTCCGCATGGGGCAGGCTCATCTGCTGCAGCCGCGCCTTTGGGGGAGGCGGTGAAGTCCGCACTTCCCCTGCCCGATCGTCCTCGCGAGGCCCGAAGGAGCGTTCTGGCAGGATGCCAGCCCCCATGGCCCTGCCGACTCCGGAGGTGCCGGTGCCTGATGCTGTCGCTGAGGTGGCCAAGACTTAGGAGCCCCCAGTCTCGCGAGCCGTGGTTACGCTACCGCCTTCTCCTCCTGCACCGCTGGTTCCAGATTCGTCTTCCTCCTCTGCTGTTTTGGACCGTGCCCTTTCCGAGCTGGGTCAGCTGCGAAAGGATCTCCAGGGCACCGACTCCCACCTGGTAGCTGGGCACCTGGAGCTGATCTCTGGCCGGGTTCACTTTGACTTCTCTGTCCAAGCGGCGTTGGAGCGGGCCACGGCAGCCTCTGAGGGGGAGAAGCAAGCCGTGATCCAGACTGCAGACGCCCGTGATGCGGCACTTAAGGATGCCACAGTCGCCCAGGATCGCTGCAAGGCGCTGGATGCCGAGCTGCAGGGCTTGCGCGATGAGCTCACCAAGGAAGCTCATGACCGCCAGGTGAAGGAGGAGGAGATGAAGGCTCGGGAGGATGCCATCAGGGACCGCGACGCCGAGCTGACCGCCAAACGCGGCCGGCTGGGGACGCTAGAGCAGAAGTTGAAGATGGAGAGGGCCAAGCTGGACGCCAAGGCGAAGGTCCTATCCGAGGACCGTGTGGCCCTTGCGGATCTTGAGGAGAGATCTCGCAAGGCACTGAAGACGCTCTACGAGGACGGCTTGGAGAAGCCGCTGGCTGGTGCCAAGGAGGGCCCTGCCCAGCTACTTCCTTTCTTGGTCGAGGCGCTCGAGGAAGTTGTGACCGACATCGGCCCCATGGCCGAGGTTGAAGCTCACGTCTTTTCTTCTGCGGTGCTGACGCGTGTCTTCAGCCATGTCTACGTTCGCGACCCTGGCGCCAACCTTGACGAGTTGCTGTAGCCCGTGGATGATGAGCGTTCCACCGCTGCTGCTGAAGCCGTGAAGGGCCGAGCTAAAGCCCTGCTGGCGAAGTTCCGCGCCTTTGCCACTGTGCCCAGGGCAGGTGCTGCTGATTCCGCGGCCTCGGGAGGTGGAGCTGATGGAGGCAACACCACCGCGGAGGCGGGGCTCCTGGCGAATGACGACGTTGCCCAAGGGTGATCTTCTCGCGTCTTCTTTCCTGTTTTAACTCTTGCAACATGCACCGAGCCTCGTGGAGGTGTTTAAACTTGTGTTTGGTATCGTGAAGACAATTATGGTTTGTAATATTTGCTTCTGGATTTGCTTTGACATTTTGCGGTTTCCTTCCTATTTGCGTTGTGTTCTACGTCAGCAGGGCCCGGCCCCGCGCATACGTCAACCGCTGTTAGCCCCGACCGGATCACCAGGACGGGACCAAGGAGTGAGGGGCTACGTGACAAGTTAGGCTCCTGAGTCGCGATGCTCAGGAGTCCCACTTGACGCGCAAATAGCAAATAGGGAGGGAGTGTAGGGGTGAATCTGGCATTCTACGTCGGCAAGGCCCGGCCCCGCGCATACCTCAACCGCCATTAGCCTTGCGGAACTAAGGAGTGAGGGGCTACATGACCAGTTAGGCTCCTGAGACTACAAAAAAAATACACTTCCATGATGATACGTGTTTGTCACAGTAGGTCGCATTTTCTGTCATGCATGTACATCCATGACAAATTTATGACAGAATCAAGATAGTCATACATGTGTTGTCATAGAAGTGTTCCATGACGTTACCAAAATTATCATCATGGAAGTGTCCACTTCCATGACGATAAATCGCGCATCACAGAAGTGCTTTCGTCAAGGGTGACCGACATGTGGCATCCACCGTAATGGAACGCCATTAAGCTATCGGGTCGGGTTTTGGATCCGATAACCCGTTAACTGCCCCGACCAATGGGGATTTTCCACGTGTAAAATCATCATTGGCTGGAGGAAACACGTGTTGGCTCACCGCTAGGACAGATGTCATCCTCTCATTGGACCGAAGGCGCCTATGATACGGCGACACTGTAACACCCCGGATGTAACTTTCCTTATTTGTAACTCCAACTCTTGCCATTTTCGGCTATGTGTTATGATATTCCTTCCGTGGTTGGGTTTTGTCTTTCGTTTTGCATTTTGTTCATGTCATGCATTTCATATCATGTCATCATGTGCATCTCATTTGCAAACGTGTTCGTCTCATGCATCTGAGCATTTTCCCCGTTGTCCGTTTTGCAATCCGACACTCCCACATGCACCGGCGCACCCTTCTTGTATTTTTTCGTGAGCGGGTGTTAAACATTCTCGGAATGGATCAAGGTTTGCCAAGCGGCCTTGGTATAGGACCGCTAGACCGCCTGTCAAGTTTCATGTCATTTGGAGGTCGTTTGATACTCCAACGGTTAACCGGGTTTCCACAAAGGCCTCTTTTGGGTTGCAGCCCAACACCCCTCCAAAACAGCCCAATAACCCATCAAAGTCACTTCCATGCTCTCTGTCGTCGAATCACGATCGTGTGGGCGAAAACTACACTCCATTTGGAGTCTCCTAGCTCCCTCTACCTATAAATATGTGCACCCCTCCGAAATTCCGGATCCCGAAACCCTAGCAAACCTCCCTCCGCGCTGCCGGACGTGTCTGTCCCGGGCCAGACACCCGCGCCGCTGCCGCCCGGCGAACCAAGGCGCGACAAGTGGCACCCGGCCACCGCGCGCCGCCCTGGCCCGCGAGCCCGCCTCCGGCCCCCGCGGCCCGCTCCGCGCCGCGCCGCCACGCCTGCCCTTCGCCGACCGCGCCCGAGCGCCCCGCGCCCCGCCGCCCGGTCCTCCGCACCCCGCCGCCGTCCAGCCGCCGCGTCATCGGTGCCGCACCGCCCCGGTCGCTGCCCGCTGCCTCCGGGGACCGCGCCGGCCAGATCCGGTCGGCCCCTGAGCCCATCTCCTCCTCCAACCTTCTCCCTGCTCTCCGGCAGCAACTCCGGCGAGGCTTCGGCCTGCCTCGAAGTCTGCACCCGGATCCAGATCTGGAACCCTAGAGGTTGACCTCGTTTTTTTCTCCAAGTCTGCATTATTTTTATGCCATATTCATCGCGTCATACCTCCTTTCATACTGCTCCGATTCATGCGCATGATATATCAAAATGTTCATCAGGTTGTTCTGTTCATTTTGTTCCATTGGACCATGTTTATTTGAGATCATCTCGATGCCCAAATCTCTGATGCAAGAGTGCTATAAAATGTTAGTTTCTGATTCTTAACAGATTATGGGCATTTGTCATTTTTGCTACATTAATTGTGTGCATCTTATGGGCATGAGCTCTACATGTGTTTTGTAGTATGCCATGTCTTCTTTACAGAGGTGCTTTCCATGTATTTTTTTAATCAATGTGGTGGCTAGAACAAGCATGCAAACTAGGCTTCATGATGTTGCTGATTTCAGTCCCTGTTCTGCTGTTATTTTGATGCCATGTAAAGATGATGCTACAGAGAGATCCATGCATATTTTGAGATACTTCAATAAGGATGTTTTGAACATATGGTTATGCTCTATCCATTCATGCCCCTGTTTGCAATTATGGAGTAGTCTAGCATATCATTTTCTTTCTCTACTTTTGCTATAAAATGTTTCCTGGCAGATTATTTACATATTCAATTGTGCCAAGGTTTTTTTTTTGACACCTAATTTTGCCAAGGTTGTTGTAGTTTATCCTTGCATGCTATGAACTTATTCTTGCCATGTTTAGTTTCATAAACATGTATTCTTGCTGGTGCTATGCTTATATTTGCATGCAATGACTTGTGGTGAGTGATTCGAGCTCACAAAGATGCCTTCATGATTCTGTCAATGCCATGCTCTGTTTGCTGAATCTGTTAACGAAACTTGCTATGTTTACATGGGTGCCATCATATCTTCTGATCTTTTTTGGCTCATGGTCAGTAAGAGACTTTTGTTCTATGCATTTAGTAGTATCATGCCATGCCTTATGTTTCTATGATATGTTGCTATAGCATGATGTTTTCTTGCCCTAAACATTGCTTCCTGATGTTGTTTCTGCCATTTTCAGTATTTTCACTAAATCTGTGAAGCTGACATCTTTTGCACTTTTGCCATGCTTGTTTGAACCTGTTATTGTGTGATTTAGCCGTATCTCAGTGTTCATCTTTTGTCAAGTATCTCCTGTAGATCATTGTCATTTGCTTTGTTGCTATGTTGGGGTGCTGTAGCATAGTTTCTTGTTGCATGCTAAGTAGCATCGTGCTGTTAATCGCAGAATTGTGTCATTCTTGTTTTAGCTTGCCATGTGCAAACCGTGCATCCATTCCCGGTGATCTTTAAATCGATTTCAACCGAAATCATCTCATCTTTCCAGTGGCATACTTGGTTTGCCAAGTTGATGCCTTGTTTATCCTTTTTTCTCCCGGAGCATGCATACGCATTGCATATCACATCTCACATATCATCATGACATGTATTGCATCATGTTGCTTGTGCATTGCACCGTGATTTATTGTGGTTCCATTGCTTGTGTTCTTGCTTTGGTTAGAGCCGGGAGACGAGTATGTGAACGAGGAACCTGTTGAGTATGCTAACGAGGATCAAGCTTTCGACAACTCTGAGAACTTTGCAGGCAAGATGACCATACCCTCGATATCACTTCTATCTTTGCTTTGCCAGTTGCTCGCTCTATTGCTATGTTTGCTCTACCTAACACTTGTTTACCATGCCTTCCATATTGCCATGTCAAGCCTCTAACCATCCTTTCCTAGCAAACTGTTGTTTGGCTATGTCACTGCTTTTGCTCAGCCCCTCTTATAGCATTGCTAGTTGCAGGTGAAGATGAAGCTTGTTCCTTGTTGGAACATGGATACTTTGGGATATCACAATATCTCTTGTTTAATTAATGCACCTATATACTTGGTAAAGGGTGGAAGGCTCGGCCTTATGCCTGGTGTCTTGTTCCACTCTTGCCGCCCTAGTTTCCGTCATACCGGTGTTATGTTCCTTGATTTTGCGTTCCTTACGCGGTTGGGGGATTTATGGGACCCCCTTGACAGTTCGCTTTGAATAAAACTCCTCCAGCAAGGCCCAACCTTGGTTTTACCATTTGACGACCTACCACCTATTAGTTTTCCCTTCGGTTTTCGCGAGCCCGAGGCTCATCTTTATTTTAGCCCCCCGGGCCAATGCTCCTCCGAGCGTTGGTCCCAACCGAGCCACCTGCGGGGCCACCTCGGGGAAACTCGTAGTCTGGTTTTACTTGTAGCCGGTCTCATCCGGTGTGCCCTGAGAACGAGATATGTGCAGCTCCTATCGGGATTTGTCGGCACAGTCGGGTGGTCTTGCTGGTCTTGTTTTACCATTGTCGAAATGTCTTGTAAACCGGGATTCCGAGACTGATCGGGTCTTCCTGGGAGAAGGTATATCCTTCGTTGACCGTGAGAGCTTATGATGGGCTAAGTTGGGACACCCCTGTAGGGTATTATCTTTCAAAAGCCGTTCCCGCGGTTATGAGGCAGATGGGAATTTGTTAATGTCCGGTTGTAGAGAACTTGACACTTGACTTCATTAAAATGCATCAACCGCGTGTGTAGCCGTGATGGTCTCTTCTCGGCGGAGTCCGGGAAGTGAACACGGTTTGGGTTATGTATGAACGTAAGTAGTTTCAGGATCACTTCTTGATCACTTCTAGTTCTCGACCGATGCGTTGCTTCTCTTCTCGCTCTCATTTGCGTATGTTAGCCACCATATATGCTTACTGCTTGCTGCAGCTCCACCACCTTACCTTTTTCCTATCCATGAGCTTAAATAGTCTTGATCTCGCGGGTGTGAGATTGCTGAGTCCTCGTGACTCACAGATTCTACCAAAACAGATGCAGGTGCCGAGGATACCAGTGCAAGTGGTGCAATCGAGCTCAAGTGGGAGTTTGATGAGGACCGTGGTCGTTACTATGTTTCTTTTCCTGATGATTAGTAGCGGAGCCTGGTTGGGACGATCGGGGATCTAGCAGTTGGGGTTATCTTCTTTTCATTTGGATTTGACCGTACTCGGTCTATGAGTGTATTTTGGATGATGTATGAACTTATTCATGGGATTGTGTGAAGATGACCCTTCTTGCGACAAAACCTACAATGCGGTTATGCCTCTAAGTCGTGCCTCGACACATGAGAGATATAGCTGCATCGTGGGCGTTACAAGTTGGTAATCAGAGCCATCCCCGACTTAGGAGCCCCCTGCTTGATTGAATTGCTGGTGTTGTTGAGTCTAGAATAAAAATGTTTTGAGTCTTAGGATTATATATATCGGAGAGTAGGATTCTTTTTACTCCTCAGTCCCTTCGTCGCTCAGGTGAGGTCTCCTGACGTAGATGTTTTGACTTTCCTCTCCTCAAATTTCACTAAAAAAATTAGGATCACGCGGGTATCTTGGGATCGTTCCGATAGTCTTGTGACAAGAACATTGTTCTTGGTGCCTCCTGACATTTAGGGGTTGTGGTAGTGTCCCGCGGAGTTGAGCTCCAAGGTGTTGTCATCACAATTTTATCATTGCAGTTCTGGAATATCTGAGTTTTGCCGACATCGAAAATCTCTTTTATGCAGTTGTTGGTGAGATAACCTCGACGCCACCGAGTACCGGGGCGGGAGTTCGAGAGTATTGCCATAACTCGTATAACGGATGCTTTTTGAAGGTTGAGGTACACGATTTCTGAAGGTTTCTTGGTTATGTGTTGACGGATGGATACATCTTGGATGTAGGGATTGTTAGTTTGGGTGAGATATATTGCTTCCCCTGTATCCCCAACACCTGATTGCATAACCAGAAAGTTTCGGGAGTTTATAGGTGGGATTCAAGTAGCTCTAGCATTTCTTCCCGCAGATATTTGGTTTTTGATTGGGTAATCCTTACCACTTATTTGTTCCAGTTGTACCTTGTTATTTCATTCATCAACCCCTTATCAAGTGGCTTCTCACCTTAATGGACGTGATGTTAGCTTTGCAATTCATTCGTTCATCCTTGTTCGAATGTTTATTGTGAAGACTATATGTTGCAATTTCTATTCGTTGATTCAACTTGTCTATCTGTCTATCAAGCTGCTAACGGATGTCACCCTCTTCAGGATGGCTCCGCCAACGCGTTAGAATCCGGAATGCAATGATGGGAGTCAGGCGAACCCTCCACCTCCACCTCCGCCTCCGGAGGCATGGCAAGCTTTGATGGTAGCCACAAACGCCAATGCCCAGATGATGATTCAGCTCAGGCAAGAGCGCAACCAAGGCCAAGGCAACCAAGGGAATCAAGGTCAAGGGCAGTTCAACCATCAGCCTTAGTTTCCTACCCTCAACCAGTTCCTGGCAAATTAGCCGAAGTCTTTCAGCTACTGTGCCGAGGCCACAAACGCCGATGATTGGCTCGTGGATATCAACAGGCATTTTGAATGTAGCAATGTCAGGCCTGAGGACTACGTCAAGTTCGCTTCTTTTTAGCTCAAGGTCCAAGCAGCTGATTGGTTTCAGCAATACAAGGATTCCAGAGGAGGTCGAGTGATTACTTGGACTGATTTCTGTCGGGACTTTAAAGCTCATCACATTCCTACCAGTGTTGTTGAGAGCAAGCGTGAGGAGTTCCACAATCTCAAGCAAGGCAACATGTCTGTGTACGAATACAACAAGCAGTTTCAGAAACTTGCTCGCTTCGCTAAACAAGACGTTCCAGATAAGAAGAGTATGATTTATCAATTCAGAGGTGGCCTCAGAGAGGATCTGCAGTTAGCTCTCGTTCTTGTTGAGCCTACTCAGTTTGATCAATTCTACAATATGGCCCTCAAGCAAGAAGGTGCTTAGCTAAAGTGTGAGGCTTCTAAGAAGAGAATCAGGGATGCAGTCCAGTCTTCTTCTTCCTCACAAGTGGCAGCTAAGCAGCAGAAGTTCTACCTTCCTCCTCCTCCGTTTTGTCAGCCTTACCAGCAGAAGAACTCAGGTGGTCGTGGATCTTCCCACCCACCCAACCCAGGCTTTCAGAACAAGTCTCAGCCTCAAGCTCCAAGGTCAAATGCTCCTTATCATCGTCCGCTCTCAGAGGTGACTTGCAACAAGTGCCAGCAGAAAGGTCACTACACGAACAAGTGCTTCAACCAAAGGCGCCTTCCTCCTCCTCCTCCTCCTATGAGATCTTCAAGCAATGCAGTGGTCAAGCATAATCCCAAGTCTGCAAAGGTGAACATGATGAATGCAGCGCAAGCGGAGGAATCTACTGATGTGATAATGGGTAATCTTCCAGTTAATGATATTCCTGCAAAAGTATTATTTGATACCGGTGCATCGCATTCTTTCATGTCATATCCTTTTGCATCGAAGCACAATTTTGACACAGAGGAATTACCTAGAGCAATGCAAGTTATTTCTCCAGCTAAGCGTTTGAGATCTACCTTATTGGTTCCGAATGTCGGTATCAAGTTGGGCGACTATAAATTTCTGTCTTCTCCAATTGTTCTTGGTGACTCAGATATTGATCTAATTCTCGAGATGGACTGGCTTTCTAAGCACAAGGCTCAGCTTGATTGTGCTGCCAGGGAGATTCAATTGACACACTCTTCTGAGGATGTTATCATCTATGCCGCTCGTGACGAAACAATTCGGTTGTTTTCTCTCAATGAGAAGGGCGAGTTAGATGCAATTTCTCAAATTCCAGTCGTTTGTGAGTACCAAGATGTCTTTCCAGAAGAGCTTCTGGGTATGCCTCCTCATCGGCCAGTCGAGTTCGTGATGGATCTTGAGCCTGGAACTGAACACGTTTGCAAGCGTCCATACAAGCTTGGACCTAAAGAGCTGAAGGAATTGAAGAAACAGCTCGATGAACAAGAGCGTCTGGGTTTGATCAGACCGAGTTCATCTCCATGGGGTTGTGGAGTTCTTTTTGTCTAGAAGAAGGATGGCACGGACCGACTGTGCATCGATTACCGTCCATTGAACAAGAAGACAATCAAGAACAAGTATCCACTTCCCAACATCAATGAGCTTTTCGAGCAACTCAAAGGTGCTAAAGTTTTCTCCAAGCTTGACCTTCGTATGGGTTATCATCAGATTCGCATTGGCGAACAAGATATTCCCAAGACAGCATTTAGAACAAGCTTTGGTTCTTATGAATATACTGTCATGTCTTTCGGCCTTGTCAATGCTCCTCCAACATTCTCTCGAATGATGAACTTCATGTTCAACCCCTACACCAATGAATTCGTTCTGGTGTATCTCGATGATATTTTGGTCTTCTCCAAGAATAAGAAGGATCATGCCAAACATTTGCTATTGGTGCTCGACAAGCTCAGAGAGTATCAATTCTATGTGAAGTTTTCCAAATGTGAGTTTTGGCTTGATGAAGTTCTTTACCTTGGTCATATCATCTCCGCCAAGGGCATTGCTGTTAATCCCGCGAAGGTGTCTGCAGTTTTGAATTGGGAACCCTCTCAGAATGTCAAGCAGCTTCATAGTTTTCTTGGTCTTGCAAGCTATTGCCGAAGATTCGTTGAGAACTTCTCTAAGATTTCAAAGCCTCTTTCCAACCTCCTCCAGAAGCATGTCAAGTATGTCTGGACGCCTGAGTGTGACGTTGCTTTCAACACCCTCAAAGAGAAGCTAGTCACAGCTCCTGTCTTAACTCCTCCTGATGAATCCAAGCCATTCGAAGTTTTCTGTGATGCTTCTCTTCAAGGTCTCGGTGCTGTGTTAATGCAAGAGAAGAAAGTTGTGGCCTATACCTCTCGTCAGTTGAAGCCCAACGAAAAAACTACCCCACTCACGATCTCGAGTTGGCGGCAGTTGTCCATGCATTAATAACTTGGAGACATCTCTTGTTGGGAAGGCAAGTGGACATTTTCACCGATCACAAGAGCCTCAAGTATATCTTCACTCAACCCAACCTCAACCTCAGGCAAACTCGATGGGTCGAAATGATTCAAGAGTACAATCCAAGTATTGAATATACTCCTGGCAAGGCGAATGTGATTGCAGATGCTTTGAGCAAAAAGGCTTATTGCAACAGTTTAATTCTCAAGCCATTTCAACTGGATCTTTGTGAAGCTTTCCGCAAACTCAATCTCCAAGTTGTTCCTCAAGGCTTTCTTGCCAACCTCTTAGTATCTCCTACTTTGGAAGATCAAATTCGTGAGGCACAACTCCTGGATACCATGGTGAAAAAGGTGAAACTCGGTATTGACAAGGGCATTTCCAAATACAAGTGCTATCGCTTGGATGACAAAGATACTCTATTCTTCGAGGATCGAATTGTGGTTCCTAAAGGCGATCTGAGAAAAGTCATTATGAACGAGGCACACAATTCCCTTCTATCCATTCATCCTGGAAGTATGAAGATGTACCATGGCCTCAAGCAGTCGTATTGGTGGACTCGAATGAAGCGAGAGATTGCTCAATTCATGAATGAATGTGATGTCTGCCGAAGGGTGAAAGTAGGACACCAATGACCAGCTGGTCTCCTCCAACCTCTTGCTATTCCGGAATGGAAGTTTGACCATATCGAGATGGACTTCGTGACTGGATTTCCTAAGTCCAAGCGTGGAAATGATGCTATCTTCGTTGTCATTGACAAGCTTACTAAAGTGGCTCATTTTCTTCCTATCTAAGAATCTATCACAGCAGCTCAGCTGGCAGAGTTATACACCTCCAGAATTGTCTCCTTGCACGGCATTCCACAATTGATTTCTTTAGACCGTGGAAGCATCTTCACTTCTAAGTTCTGGGACTCCTTCTAGAAGGCAATGGGAACCAACATTTGCTTCAGCACAGCTTTCCATCCTCAAACAAGTGGCCAAGTCGAGCGAGTCAATCAAATCATTGAAGATATGCTCAGGGCTTGTGTCATTTACTTCGGTATGAAGTGGGAAGATTGTCTTCCATATGCCAAGTTCTCCTACAACAACAACTTCCAAGCGAGTTCGGGCAAAGCCCCATTCGAAATTCTCTATGGCAGAAAGTGTCGTACTCCTCTCAATTGGTCCGAGACAGGTGAACGCCAACTTCTTGGCAACGACTTGATCACAGAAGCCGAAGAAATGTGCAAATTCATTCGTGAGAATCTCAAAGCTGCGCAATCGCGCCAGAAGTGCTATTATGATGACAACAACCGTGATGTGGCTTCTGATATCGGAGACCATGTCTACCTCTGCAACTCTCCAATGAAAGGCACTCGTCACTTCGGTATCAAAGGGAAGCTTGCCCCTAGATACGTGGGTCCTTTCAAGATCATTGGTAAAAGAGGCGATCTTGCCTATCAACTTGAGCTTCCGTCCAACTTTGCAAACATGCACGATGTGTTTCACGTGTCACAGCTTCGCAAGTTCTTCAAGACTCCTGAACACACTATCAACTTCAAAAAAATTGACCTCCAAGAAAATCTCTCTTATCATGAGCACCCCGTTGCTATTCTTGAAGAAACCGAGCGCAAGACTCGCAACAAGTCAATCAAATTCCTGAAAGTGAAGTGGTCACACCATTCTGACCGAGAAGCCACCAGGGAGCGCGAGGATCACCTCCGTTCCAAATATCCAGAGTTTTTTCAGTCCTAGATCTCGGGACGAGATCCTCTTTTAGTGGTGGAGTGTTGTAACACCCCGGATGTAACTTTCCATATTTGTAACTCCAACTCTTGCCATTTTCGGCTATGTGTTATGATATTCCTTCCGTGGTTGGGTTTTTGTCTTTCGTTTTGCATTTTGTTCATGTCATGCATTTCATATCATGTCATCATGTGCATCTCATTTGCATACGTGTTTGTCTCATGCCTCCGAGCATTTTCCCCGTTGTCCATTTTCCAATCCGACACTACCACATGCACCGGCGCACCCCTCTTGTCTCTTTACGTGAGCGGGTGTTAAACATTCTCGGAATGGCCTGAGGTTTTCCAAGCGGCCTTGGTATAGCACCGGTAGACCGCCTGTCAAGTTTTGTGTCATTTGGAGGTCGTTTGATACTCCAACGGTTAACTGGGTTTCCACAAAGGCCTATTTTGGGTTGCAGCCCAACACCCCTCCAAAACAGCCCAATAACCCATCTAAGTCACTTCCATGTTCTCCATCATCGTATCACGATCATGTGGGCGAAAACTACACTCCATTTGGAGTCTCCTAGCTCCCTCTACCTATAAATATGTGCACCCCTCCAAAATTCCGGATCCCGAAACCCTAGCAAACCTCCCTCCGCGCCGCCGGACGTGTTCGTCCCGGGACGGACACCTGCGCTGCCGCTGCCTGGCGAACCAGGGTGCGACACGTGGCACCCGGCCACCGCGCGCCGCCCCGGCCTGCCGAGCCCGCCTCCGGCCCCCACGGCCCGCTCCGCGCCGCGCCGCCACGCGTGCCCTCTGCCGATCGTGCCCGAGCGCCCCACGCCCCGCCGCCTGGTCCTCCACACCCCGCCACCGTCCAGTCGCCGCCAGCCGCCGGCCACCGCCGCGTCGTGGGTGCCGCGCCGCCCCACGCCCGCCGCCGGCTCCCGCCGCCCCGGTCGGCGCCCGCAGCCTCCGGGGACCGCGCCGTCCAGATCCGGTCGGCCCCCGAGCCCATCTCCTCCTCCGGCCTTCTCCCTGCTCTCCGGCAGCAACTCCGGTGAGGCTCTGGCCTGCCTCGAAGTCTGCGCCCGGATCCAGATCTGGAACCCTAGAGGTTGACCTCGTTTATTCTCCAAGTCTGCATTATTTTTATGCCATATTCATCACGTCATACCTCCTTGCATACTGCTCCGTTTCGTGCGCATGATATATCAGAATGTTCATCAGGTTGTGCTCTTCATTTGGTTCCATTGAGCCATGTTTATTTGAGGTCATCTCGATTCCCAAATATTTGATGCAAGAGTGCTATAAAATGTTAGTTTCTGATTCTTAACAGATTATGGGCATTTGTCATTTTTGCTACATTTATTGTATGCACATTATGGGCATGAGCTCTACATGTGTTTTGGACTATGCCATGTATTCTTTACATAGGTGCTTGGCATGTATTTTTGTAATCAATGTGGTGACTAGAACAAGCATGCAAACTAGGCTTCGTGATGTTGCTGATTTCAGTCCCTGTTCTTCTGTTATTTTGATGCCATGTAAACATGATTCTACAGAGATATCCATGCATATTTTGAGATACTTCAATAAGGATGTTTTGAACAAATAGTTATGCTCTATCCATTCATGCCCCTGTTTGCAATTATGGAGTAGTCTAGCATGTCATTTTCTTGCTCTACTTTTGCTATAAAATGTTTCCTGGCAGATTGTTTACATGTTATTCAATTTTGCCAAGGTTGTTGTAGTTTATCCTTGCATGCTATGAACTTGTTCTTGCCATGTTTAGTTTCATAAACATGTATTCTTGTTGGTTCTATGATTATATTGTCATGAAATTACTTGTGGTGGGTGATTCGAGCTCGAAAAGATGTCTTCATGATTCTGTCAATGCCATGCTCTGTTTGCTGAATCTGTTAACGAAATTTGCTATGTTTACATGGGTGCCATCATATCTTCTGATCCTTTTTGGCTCATAGTCAGCAAGGGCCTTTTGTTCTATGCATTTAGTAGTTTCATACCATGCCTTAAGTTTCTATTATATGTTCTTGTAGCATGATGTTTGCTTGCCCTAAACATTGCTTCCTAATGCTGTTTCTGCCATTTTCAGTATTTTCACTAAATCTGTGAAGCTGATATCTTTTGTACTTTTGCCATGCTTGTTTGAACCTATTATTGTGTGATTTAGCCGTAGCTCAGTGTTCATATTTTGTCAAGAATCTCCTGTACATCACTGCCATTTGCTTTGTTGCTATGTTGGAGTGCTGTAGCATAGTTTCTTGTTGCATGCTAAGTAGCATCGTGCTGTTAATCGCAGAATTGTGTCATTCTTTGCTTGCCATTTGCAAACCGTGCATCCGTTCCTGGTGATCTTTATATCGATTTCAACTGAAATCATCTCATCTTTCTAGAGGCATACTTGGTTTGCCAAGTTGATGCCTTGTTTATCCTTTTTCCTCTCGGAGCCCGCATACGCATTGCATATCACATCTCGCATATCATCATGACATGTATTGCATCATGTCGCTTGTGCATTGCACCGTGATTTATTGTGGTTCGATTGCTTGTGTTCTTGCTTTGGGTAGAGCCGGGAGACGAGTAAGTGAACGAGGAACCTGTTGAGTACGCTAACGAGGATCAAGCTTTCGACAACTCTGAGAACTTTGCAGGCAAGATGACCATACCCTCGATATCACTTCTATCTTTGCTTTGCTAGTTGCTCGCCCTATCGCTATGTTTGCTCTACCTACCACTTGCTTACCATGCCTTCCATATTGCCATGTCAAGCCTCTAACCATCCTTTCCTAGCAAACCGTTGTTTGGCTATGTCACCGCTTTTGCTCAGCCCCTCTTATAGCGTTGCTAGTTGCAGGTGAAGATGAAGCTTGTTCCTTGTTGGAACATGGATATTTTGGGATATCACAATATCTCTTGTTTAATTAATGCACCTATATACTTGGTAAAGGGTGGAAGGCTCGGCCTTATGCCTGGTGTCTTGTTCCACTCTTGCCGCCGTAGTTTCCGTCATACCGGTGTTATGTTCCTTGATTTTGCGTTCCTTACGCGATTGGGTGATTTATGGGACCCCCTCGACAGTTTGCTTTGAATAAAACGCCTCCAGCAAGGCCTAACCTTGGTTTTACTATTTGACGACCTACCACCTATTACTTTTCCCTTGGGTTTTCGTGAGCCCGAGGGTCATCTTTATTTTAGCCCCCCCCCCGGGCCAGTGCTCCTCCGATCGTTGGTCCGAACCGAGCCGCCTGCGGGGCCACCTCGGGGAAACTCGAAGTCTGGTTTTACTCGTAGCCTGTCTCATCCGGTGTGCCCTGAGAACGAGATATGTGCAGCTCCTATCGGGATTTGTCGGCACAGTCGGGGGGTCTTGCTAGTCTTGTTTTACCATTGTCGAAATGTCTTGTAAACCGGGATTCCGAGACTAATCGGGTCTTCCCTGGAGAAGGTATATCCTTCGTTCACCGTGAGAGCTTATGATGGGCTAAGTTGGGACACCCCTGTAGGGTATTATCTTTCGAAAGTCGTGCCCGCGGTTATGAGGCAGATGGGAATTTGTTAATGTCCGGTTGTAGAGAACTTGACACTTTACTTCATTAAAATGCATCAACCGCGTGTGTAGCCGTGATGGTCTCTCCTCCGCGGAGTCTGGGAAGTGAACACGGTTTGGGTTATGTATGAACGTAAGTAGTTTCAGGATCACTTCTTGATCACTTCTAGTTCTCGGCTGATGCGTTGCTTCTCTTCTCGCTCGCATTTGCGTATGTTAGCACCAGATATGCTTAGTGCTTGCTGCAGCTCCACCACCTTACCTTTTTCCTATCCATGAGCTTAAATAGTCTTGATCTCGCGGGTGTGAGATTGTTGAGTCCTCGTGACTCACAGATTCTACCAAAACAGATGCAGGTGCCGAGGATACCAGTGCAAGTGGCGCAATCAAGCTCAAGTGGGAGTTTGATGAGGACAGTGGTCGTTACTTTGTTTCGTTTCCTGATGATCAGTAGCGGAGCCCATTTGGGACGATCGGGGATCTAGCATTTGGGGTTATCTTCTTTTCATTTGGGTTTGACCGTACTCGGTCTATGAGTGTATTTTGGATGATGTATGAACTTATTCATGGGATTGTGTGAAGATGACCCTTCTTGCGACAAAACCTACAATGCGGTTATGCCTCTAAGTCATGCCTCGACACGTGAGAGATATAGCCGCATCGTGGGCGTTACAGACACGTGGCACGGCCCAACACGTGGCACTTGGTCAAAAGGTGGCGGGCCGACCCACGGAAAGCCTGTTAACGGCCTGTTTGCATATAGCCCATTTATAGCCCGCTAACCCAGGGCCCGTTACGCCCTATCCGAATTAGGCCCAGTAGCGTCATCTGGGCCGTCCAATATGATTTCAGCCTATTTTAACTTCCGGCCCATGTGTGGCCCATGACTTCTTTCGGCCCATATGAGGCCCTTTGTAACTCTTGGCCCATTAACGGCCCGTGGTGAAACTGGCCCGTAATGAACAGTGTATCACGTTATACCCATTAACGGCCCGTTATTCCATTGGACCGTTTCCAGCCCAAGTTGTCTTTCGGCCTTCTCGGGGACCATTGATTCTTGGGCTCATTTGCAGCATTCGGTTACATACGGCCCGTTACTGTACTTTTCCGCTTGTGGGCCAAATTCAGCCCATCGTTACATTCGGCCCGTTTGCGAACCGTTAATACGTTGGGCCGTTTTCATGTCAAAAAAAACCAGTTGGGCTGTTTTCATATAGTTATCAAATACGGCCTATTAACGGCCCGTTATGGTCCATGAATAGTATGGCCCATGATTGGTGAAGTGATGATACGCCCCGTAGAAGGCCGATGGATCCTACGGCCCGTATGAGGCCCATGGATCCTACAGCCCATATGGGGCCCATGGATAGTATGGCCTATAGAAGATCCATGGATCGTACGACCCGTAGAAGGCCCATGGACCCTGCGGCCCGCAGAAGGCCCATGGACCCTACGGCCCGTAGAAGGCCCATGGACCCTAAGGCCCGTATAGAAGGCCGATAGATCCTACGGCCGGAAGAAGGCCCATGGATCATACAGCCTGCATGAGGCCCATGGTTACAACAGTCCGTGTGTTGCCATGATTATTTTGGCCTAGTTACCAAAAATAGGCTATTGTGACTACAAGCAAACAACAAAACAAGACAATAAGGAAATAAATAAGCAACCAATTGACGCTAGCCTATTACTGCTATTACACATATTACATCCACTGGGCATCAAAGTTCGCCACCAGTGCAAATATAGGGAACAAAGCAGCACATTACATACACTGGCCGTCAATATTGGCCACCAGTGCAAATAAACGCGGCAGCAAAACAAGAGCATAACTGAAAAAACTTTAGAAGAGCTCAAGAAATGTTATCCTGGGTATCCGCCATGCTGGCAATAAGCTTAGCAAGCTGATTAGCTTTGTCCTGTTTGGTGCTAAAATCCTCCAACGCTTGCTGTTGCACCAGAAAGTATGCATCTGAATGCTCCAGGGACTTCTGCAGTCCTTCCGCTTCTTGTCGCAGCACAGCTGATCGATGTCTTTCAGCTTGTAGTTGAGACTCAAGAAGCCGAACTGATTCAGATAGTGAGTTTGAATAGCTTGTGCAAGCGGTAGTGGCCAGTAACTCGAACACTAAACCAAGACAGGACTTTGGGGTTGTCTCGTTGTCTTCAAGATAGTCTTCCTTAGCTGTTTTATCAGCTTTGTTGGAGACCAACAAGGATGTGTCACTATCTTGAACCTTATCTGCATTCTAAAAGAAGAAACAAGCAGACACATGACAAGTTTAGCATGTACTAGTATATGTAACTCATTTCGGTGAACCAGTTCATTAGTAAGGTGGACAGGATTAAACTACCAAGTCTTCCATTGCCAAGTACTAGTACATAATAAAAGCATCCAACAAACATATATCTATGTCCTATGGTCACTGCATTGTCTTGCCAAATCAAAATAGAGACACAGTTCAAATCATAGCAGTTCAAGACAAAGCAGCAGTGAAAGAATACAAAGCGTGGGAAACTACACGGCACAACAAGATTTCAGATGGGTACCACGGGTCTACATGTACAACAACACTATTGGCTCTGTTGTGATGCTAGTAATGTGCATGATATGAAAGTCAACTATATACACAATTGAAATTGAAATCAAAAGAGCTATTGATAAGAGCAAACCTGTTAAAGAAACATGCGTGAACATACCTGATGTGCCATTGGAGTTTCTATTGGATCCTTCAATTTAGAAATAAGTTTGTATGAGTAAATACAGTGATACAAGAGCAAAGCAATCATAGTTAAAAAAGGCGCGCCTAAGCGAGCGCTTCAGCGCGCCTAGGCTCTAGGCATTGGCAAAATGCATTGCGCATAACTACGCTTAATCTGTGCATAACTGCACATAAACATGCGCTTTGGTCGGTAAAGCGCAAGGCGGTGGCAAAACGCACAATTAACGCCTATCGCTTTTTTAAACTATGATAGCAATGGAATCTAAAATTAGAACAATTGTTCTTTAGGTTTAGGCACTTGTTCTACATGAACAGAGTACAGTAAGATGCAAGAATATAATACTTAAAAATAGAAAATGAGCTCATAGACCTTACCACATTCTTGGTTCGGGACCAGTACAGAACAAGGCGTTCCCAGTCATCGTCCAGTAAATGTGTCTCAGGAGAACGTAAGGGAATTTGATGAGTTTCTTTGCCTGTGAAGTATGTTTTCTTCAGGTAATTCCGATAATGCCACCAAGCATTCTTGAAGATAGCAGAGGTATTAGCACAGGTTACCTCATCCTGAGTTTCGAAATCGGTCCTTCTCTATAGATAAAAATGGGAAAATTTGCTGTATTATAACCATCATGGAGGTAGGATGTATGGGACGAAGCAAAGTAATTGCCAGGAATAACATTACTTACACATAACTCCTGGACAAACACCTGCAACTGGCATTTTCCTTCATCTTCAATATAATATTTCCAAGATGGGAAGATACGCACATATGATTTAACAACATAAAATGCGATAGATGCTAAACTACGACTAGCTGGTTGTGCTTCCTCCATAGGAATAGGCGTACTAACTGGTGGAGTTGAGGTTCGCCGTGATAGTACTGGCCCTTTGGGCACTGGAGCTGCCTTACTAACTTCTCTTGTTTGGGAGCTCTGTGGTGGAGATGGTGCTGTGTCAACATGAACTGGGTTACTATCGGCTGGGGTTGGGGTTAGATTGGGTGAAGCTTGTTCTCTGTCCATCACAGTAGGGATACAATCTACAAGAGTTTGGGTTATGTGTGGTAGGGCTGGTTCTTGTGCATGTACAACTGGGGTGCTATCTCCACCAAGAGGTAGCACTGTTTTATTTGAAGATCGTGTTTTTAGTCCGCTAGATACTGGCATCACCCGCTCCAGTTCAAATGGCTGATAAACAGGAAACATAGTTGAATGTACAGACATTGTATGAGATACAGATGCAATAGATAGTGTGGAAAAAAGAGGGCATGAAATAATTGACATGTATATTGTTTAACTAAAACAGATAGCATGACATAATTTCACATATATGATGTCTATCTAAACTGGATAGCATAGCATAACATAATTCAAAGATATGATGAATAACTAAACAGGATCGCATGACATAATTCACCTACATGTTATCTAAGTAATCAGGATCACATCATTTAATTCACATATGTGATTTATATGCTAAACAGAGGGCATTCGATATGATGTCTGAACTAAGAACATGGTGTTGAATATTGTGTATATGATGTCTAAACTATGCAATGCAAGACACCGTATGCATGATATGAGCAGTATAACCGTGCCAAGTTAGAGCATACACCTCAGTGGGGGAATAGGACTGGTCATCTGTCTCTGAATCCATCTCTGAGGAGCTATCGGGACCCAACAAGAGATCTGCTTCGACAGGTAGCACTGTCTGCTCTGAAGGCCTTGTTTTCACTCCAGATTTTTCCATCTCCCACCCAAATGGCTGATTCACAGGAAGAGTAGTTTAATGTACAAACATTGTCGACAAATGGAAATGTAATGAAGAAAAGGATGGGCAAGATATCATTCAAATATATGATGCCTGGTTAAACAGGATGGCATTGCACATTTCACATATATTATGGCTGGCTAAAAGACATGAGACTGCATAATTCCCATATATGATATAGAAACTAAACAGGTGGCATTACAGAACATGTCTAAACTAAGCAGATGACATATATGATGTCAAAAGTAGGCACTGCAAGGCAACATATGCATGATATGACTAACATCATCATGCCAAGGTAGAGCAAACACCTTGGGGGGTAAATAGGAGTGGTCAGCGGTGTCTGAATCCGCCTCAGAACAGATATCTTCCTCTGGATTACAATCTGAGAGGGGTGGGGAGGGTTTGCCATTGAACCCACCATGGAGCGATGTCTGCATGACATTGTATTGCCGCGCAAAACTCTTCTTCTTTTTCTCTACATGTTCAGCATGACTGTGTACAATATCTGACATGCATACAAAAAATATGGTGAGATTATGTAAGGAGAGCATGCAGAAATTTAGAGTGATGGTAACAACCAGTGGATCGATGTTTTTCCATTGAACCAAAATAGCCCTAATGGATCGACGTGAATGTATAGTAATAAGTGATGCAACAAGTGTACAACCTCTTTGCCGTAGCCGTGTCGACCTCAGCATCATTGGGTTGGTCGCTGAAGCAGTTGAGGCAGAGGTGGCTGTCGGAGGTGTGGAGGAAGATCTGAGGAATCTGTAGACGGCGTCCAGGGCACTGCTCTGTTGTGATGGATCGTTCTGTCGTTGGAGCAGCTCCGGGTGAGCCGTAAGACGTCAAGGCTGAAGTAGCACAAGACAGATGTCGTTAATATCAAGTGGGATTCTAATAGCATCTCCAATAGATGATGTAAAATATATGTAAAATTTACATCACCAAAAACCACCTGACTACTATAGATAAGGTAAAAACTGTTGACTCTGAACTTAACTGCAGAAACTGAAATTTACTGTGGAATCTGAATGTTACTGTTGAAACTGAACGCAATGGTAGCAGAGAGGCACTTGACATGTAGTTTAGGGAGGGCCTGCAGTTCATCTTCAACCTGTACCCCTTGACCGCCAGCCAGCACCGGCCGAACCGCCGGCCCTAGCGCTGCCTCGCCGCCCCAAAAACAACTCCCCACCGCCGGTCCGCCGCCGCCCCGGCCAGCCCTCTAGCCCCCCACCTGCGCTGAGCTTTTTCTCAGGCAATCCCCACGCCACCACCCCACCACCGCGCCCCCACCGCCCCCACCCTGAACCCTAAGATAAATAGTGGGGTACCTCTCTGGCGAGCCCCCCTCCCCGCTGCGGGTGGTTCTTCCTTAACTCCGGCGAGCCCCCCAACCCCCTGAAAATCGACTGACCCAAAAGTTGATTCAGTTGACAGAAGTGTAGCTAAATTGGAGCAGAGCAGCAGCATGAGCGAGGGGAGAGCAGCAGCAGCAGCGGCAAGCGAGTGAGAGCCGGAGCAGCAGCAGAAGCAGCGCGAGCGAGAGCCGAGCCGCAACAGCAGATCCGGCTGGTGTGGCCGTCGCAGCCGAAGGGGTCTCGCACTAGGGAGAGCCGCCATGGAGATGTCGCTCGTGGCGCCGGCTTCGAGGTAGCTGCTCCATGGGGGTGCGGGATGGAGCACCGTCGGTGCCGGAGGTCGAGTTAAGGGGAAGGTGCGATGCGATGAGTGTATAACCTATTTGGTGGCGCCGAGTAGGCCTCGGCTTCGTCTGAGGAGACGGTGAGGATGTTGCGGTTCCGGTGGAGCAGGTTAAGGCAACACTGTGGGGATGGAACAGCCGCAATAGATGAGGCGATCATCGGAGCATCTCCTTGGAAGTGGAGGACGGGGCGGCTGAACCGGCGGGACGGCGAGATGGACGATGGACCCTCATCCGGGAAGGTGGACGAGGCACGTCGAGCTGTTGCGGCGGACGATGTCGTCAGGGAAGAGGCTCCGACTGGGCAGCGGTGACATGGCGGACGGAGGAGGGTGGGGTTTCACGGCTGGAGCGAAGAGGTTATGGCGGCCTGGGATTTTGAATGGCGAAAAGGGGGCGATGGGAGGGGGTGAAGCATGACTTAGGGACGCGCTTGTCCAAAATGTAGGGTGTGTTACAAAAGTACCCCCACCGATTTGAACTAGCGGCCCTTTTGGCTCAGGGTTAGAAGGGGGATTTCACGTGTCGGGATTTGGCAGCTGGAGGGAGTTTTTGCGCGTGCTATATTTTGGGGATAGCAAGGCGCGGGTTGTGAAGGCGCCAGTTTTGAGAGCACGATATCTGAATTTTCGGGATATAACAAGATGCGGGTTGAATTTTAGGGACAAGCCTAACATGTAGTACTATTGTACTTGTACGTACCAAATCGATTCGCACTTCCCTCAACCAAAAAGAAAACGAAAAAAATGAAACTATTCACACCACACAAAGAGAGAGTCTTGCCCCGTTTTACTATACAAATGCTATTCAAAGCTATGTCCGATTAAATTTTTTTGCTTGCTGTATAATGCATGTAACCTACTCATACCAACATTTTAGTGCATTCCAAATGTCTATACTACCGCTGCAATTCGAACTAAATTTGAATTTGTTTCTCTATTTCAATAAGAATCTACAATCATGATTGTTGCCAACTTCAACCATCATTCGTGTATTACCTTAATAACACACCACATGATTACTATAGAGATAGATATGAACTATGTGTACTACATGAACTCGAATTCTATTTTTTGAATACACTTGATGTTGATTCCAAATAATAGTACATTTGATGTACTAACTATATATTCATAATCTAAACCATGTTCCATACGTACACCGTGTTTATCACACAAAGTATAGTGCCCCGCCCCCTACATTATGACAAGTATTTAGACCTGAGTTGCAAAAGCCACACATTAGCCCAAATTATAATCAATGTTCTACATTATGATATATTCTTCAAGTATCTGTATCCACTTTTTTATAATGAATTATGATCTTTGTTCGTCTTTTACACCTTCACGATCCTCTTCTATTTGTAGCTAGCTAGCACTAACTTTCTATCGTGCATGCACACGCCCGCCCCCCTCACACACCCTTAGCGTCCCCTCCATCGCGCACGTTCATTATTTCTCTTTAGGTCGTCCACCAGCGGTGTGTGTAGGCCCCCGGCTCCTTCTTTCTGGCACACACCGGTCGATATACCTCTCTAGCCAAGTGTGCCTACAACAAACACATATATACTTCCCCTCTTCTCTTCTCACCGTCCATGCCCCCATATGTCCAATACGATTCCACACAGGTGCACACTCCCGCCCCTCTTTTCATTTATCACATGCTCGCACACTCCTCCCCCTCGACATGGTAGGCCTCTCGCACCACCTCCTAGCCACACCCTCTCCCCTGTCTGCCTCTCCGGACCTTATTTGCTTCTAACACATGCAGGCGTGTATATGAACTGATCTCCCTACATATAGCCAGGTCGACTATAATTCGTTTTCACCAAGCACCGATACACTTACCTCGCTAGTTATGTCTCTCCTTTTCTCGGACACACGACGGTTGATCTTCCTATGTAGTTACGCATGCTTACCACAACCATATCTTCTCCCCTCATCATCCTTGAATACCTCCCGACCCGTCTCTCACACGCACATGCATAGACAGACAGACATCCCCGCCCTCTCTTATTGATATTGCACTCATACCCTCCGTTTGTCTAGCAGGCCTCTCCCACCATTTGTGAGACGCCACTCCACCACCAACCCTCCGACGCTCTACCTTTGTCTTTTTCCCAACCTTATTCCTCTGCTACACATATCCATGGATGTCGATCGATCTCCCTCAATACATAGCTAGGTCTCTCTCCTTCATCACACATATACTAGTCGACCGGTCTCTACCCCCCCCCCACACACACACACCCACACACACCGATAGTCGAACGTTGTAGGTAGGTATCCATGCCAGGGAGAAGAACTGCACCTCTGCCCTTTCAAATTCCAGTAGTCCAGCCGCCCTGTATCTTTGACATGGGCAAACATAAATTCGATGGCACTCTTTATCGATCGCACAGCCACACACTTCATCCCTGTTTTCAATTCTATCGATATCTCACATCCATGACTCTGTTTCACACACATTGCATATGTTACGGTTTTCTGATTTGAGATATCATCAACACATTGCCTCTGTTTCGCACAAACCATCTCTCTCACACCCACCCACGTACGTACCTGCACCTAAAGAAGTGCACGCAGGAAGCATGTACTCATGTCTCGTTCCCGGCCACACCCATGCGGGTACACGGTGGAGTTCGTTTCTGTATGAAAAGATAGCCCACATGATAATTTGATGTGTGTAGCGGTTGTTTACTCAAAGGAGGGTCGGGTACCACGCCTAGAATATGAAACGATTGCCGTGGGGAAAATGGAAAAATGTGTTTGTCTCTCGTCACACCATCTCACACAAGGCCGCCGTGGCCTCTCTCTCTCAGCGTTGGTCAGTGATCCGGCCGCATCTCGTCCGCCGGTGGAAAGGGGGGATGTGCATCATCTCTCCGTTCGACGGTGTTGAGGCAGCTCGCCCCGATCTGCGGTACCCGCCGTTCTCTCTGACCAAGCTCCGGCGCGGTAGGGCCTTCGCCACTTGCTCGCTGCTGCAGTATGGGCAGATCCTGGCCGCCGGCGCCCTCCTAGTAACATCCCGACGACCCTCAGGTATAGCTTCCTTCGGCCTTGCTCCACTGCCCATCTTCCCATGTTGCTGCATGTGGATCTTCTTTAGTTGTTTGCTTAAATCGTATCTCGGCCGGCATACTTTCCATCTTGCAATCTCGTCCTCAAACCATTTTTGATAAACCACCATGTGCTATCTTTCCCTTTTTTGTCGGCGTATGTGTCTTCAACTCGTGTTATTGGGCAGTAATTGTTTCCTTTCGACCTCCTTTTGCAAACAGGGCTATCCATTTTCACCTCGTTGCTATTGCGACCTTTTGATGAACTGCACAAATCACTTTTCTGAAGAGTGTTTTGTGTAGTTCCGCCAAAATGTCACACGGGCAATGTTTTTACATTTCTGTGGGACTGCGGAAAGGGAGATTGGTTTTGCTATCCTCCTCATCCAACTCCGTGCCTAATCTTGTCCAACAAGAAGTTAGTCCTAAAGAGAGATCGTAGAGGTGATCGGCTTCTATTTATGTGTGTTATGTTTCATCATCTAGTTCCACTATTATTGTAATCACACTGACTGGATATCTTTGCAAACAGGGATGGTCCGCTCGATTTTAGTGGAGCTGCACAAAATGATCGGATTGTGGTGTCCTTCATACACCTCTTTTTTGGCTACAGAGCTGGGTGAAACTAGCTGCCAAGCAATGAACACTATGCCCAGGAAATGGAGCCATGCCTACGAACAACATCGATCAATTATATATTTTTTCTTTATTTGTACACCTTCTCACAACTTTGTCTTCAGTTGTGATGTGAATATTGGCGCTGATCTGCGAACCATTGAGATGCATTAGCCATGGTAGTTTCATTTGTATTTGATGGAATGTTGTAACGAGATAATCTCGAGGCAAGACACATGAATCCTAAGTTGAAACCTTTTTTTTCCTGCGGGAACCAAAGTTGAAACCTTCATAGCATCACAGTACAATTTCATCAAAATTATGCGTACATATAAACAAATCCTGAAGGATTGATAGCAATGCCAGAAACAATTCAACTTCGTTTCGCCGACATGTTGGACATCCTTCATCCGGCTCCACCTGCCTTGCAGCAATATTGAGTGCACAACACAACTTCAGGGAAAGATTCACCCCGGTCGTTGCGCTGCAGTAGTAATGACTAGTGAGCAGTCAAATCACAGAGCCCCACCTTCGCCACAGTAAGTTGCTCGGACGAAGCAACCATCATTTCTCTGTTCCTTGAATCCGCTGGTACTCCCATATTCCCACAGTAATAAGTTGCTCGGGCGAATCAACCATCACTATATCCGCTCACGTGTGATGACCACAGGAGCTATCCATTCAGATTGCATGTTAAAAAAATAAAGGTCGATAACTAATGCGGCAAACTTTAAAAAAAAAAACTAATGCGGCACCTCGGGCCAACGCGGCCAGATCGCATTTTGCACGAGAAATTACACACCATGTTTCGTTGACATGTGGTCCCGTTCCAACATATCAGTGAGACGACGGCGAGTAGTAGGAGTATTTCCGAACGGACGTGTAGGCCGGGGCGCCTCTTCGTGAACCGTGGCAAACTGGCAACCGTCCACCAAGTCTTCGCCTTTCCCTCTCGATTTGGAACTGTTGTCACACACTCTTCCTCTCCCTCCTCCATTTTCCTTTAGCCCTTCACCCTTTCTTCTGCCATTGTTCGATCGTCTTCTCCATGGAGGGAACAGGCCGGAAACGACCCTGTTATTCTTGCCCCGATCTGAAAGATGACGTGGTGGAGGAACTCATTGATCGGTGCGACGTCATCACCTCGGCTAGCATGGCAGGTTCGTTCAAGCCCATTCTCGACTCAACTAATAACATCATTACAAGGAACCCAAGAGTCAAGGAGCGGTTTGATCTCCCCTATCTTCTTCACCGTGACCCTGATGACTGGCGCCGGCATGATGGAGGCCTCACCCTGTGCAAGTTGATGCCGCTTGATAATGATACGTATGATGTTAAGATGCCATCGCTTGAGGGCAAGGCTTGGGCAGGCGCAAATGGAGATTGGGTTGTTTACATTGGGTCCAACTGCGAGTGGGAACTTGTGAATGTGTACACTCGTGACCGGGTTCCACTTCCAAAAATCTCAGCAGACTGCCCAGAGGTTCAGCACACCGGTATTGTACGCACGTTCAAATACGATCATGGTGACTGTCTTCTACGGAAGATAGCAATTTGTCGAGTTCCCAACCGCTCTTGGAATTACAACAACTATGAAGTTGTTGCTATCTTCGACAAGCTTGTTGCCGTCCTTGGTGGTTTGACTCGATGGATATTGCTCAAAAATTAGTTTCTATACACGGATGTGTACTGTGATGCAATTCAATACGAGGGCCTTGTGTTTGCTTCCACCGCTCATGGCACTATTTTTGCATGGGATCCTCGTAGTTTCGGTACGTTTGTCTTCCACCATAATTATAATTGTTTCATCCACATGCATGTGGGTTAGAAAGTTTCCCTTCCCTCCGTCTAGGTGAGTAAGTCATCTTAGGTTGTGCACCATGACCAAGGAGGAGGAGAAAACGAGAGAACTTAATGTTCATTTGCTAATTAATAGCATTGCATGCAATGAACTAACCACTGCATGTCGTGTTTGGTAGTCTCAAGTCATTAAAAGCATGCACACCCCACATCTCTTATTGGTTGATATGTCAAGAAACAATAAATGAGGTAGAATCTAATGCACCGCGCCTAAGTGTTTTGGGATTATTTAGTACTAATTAACCTTCTTCTTATGTTTTCAAGGTCCTATGAACATTCCACCACCTATACTTGAAAAATTTTATAACCAAGGGGGAGATGGCGATGGTGATGATCACGAGCATGAGGACGAGCAGAACATATATACTCAGTGGCGCCTAGCCACTAATTCCGATGGATCACCTCTTCTTGTGTGTATACAGCCCACTAATGATGTTACTACTGAGGGAGCACATGTTGTCTCCCATGGTCGCACTCTCCGGACCCATTCCAACACCCGTTGCATGGTATTCGGGATGGATACTAGTGTGCTAGCGCCAACACCTTCTCCCTGGTACAGAATTGATAGTCTTGGAGAAAACTCGCTCTTCCTTGGACAAAACTATCCGATGATGGTGAAAGGCGATCCAACTGTTGTTGACACAACGTTACTAGTACCATTTATGAGAAGCAACTGTGTCTATACCTCGGACATTAGGGTGGTTCCCTACCTTGGTACTGATATAGTAGGCCGCTTCAGCCTGGATGATTAGTCCTGCGTTGGTCTCGATATCGACAATAGATGGCCCATCTTAGAGAATCACTTGTGGTTCAAAGTAAGTGTTTCCAACGCCGAGGAATGGTTGAGTTGAAGTTCATTTCATTGCTTGTTATTTGTTGTGTGGTGAAAACTTTAGTATTTATAATGTATCCTCGTTGTCGATGTGGGTTGATGACGTGTTGTATGTAATAAAATGATGTCTGTGATAAACTTACTAAATTTATGAATGGCTTTCGAGTTGCTTCTGTGAGTGAGTGGTGCGACGAGGCAAAAAATATTTTCTGAGTACATAATTGTACATGCATTGCAACAGGTTATCGGATGAGGCCAATAACAATAGTAGTACACTATTTGTACTAGCTTCACATGCTTTGCGCGTTGTGCGGGTGTTTTTACTGTAGCCATATTGTACGTAACCAACACCTCTAATGCTCGATACTAGGTACTATATAAGTAAGTAGTAGGAGTAGTAGGGTGGCATGGGCCAGAACAAGCATTCACGTCCAGGAGTACGGCACACGCCACCAGCACGACTTCCATCTAACACCATATTTTTTGGAGTCCGTGGTAGAGCAATCTCTTCAACTTCATCATTTCTCTAACTCAGCCATCGCGCGGCGGGCGAGGTGGGGGTTTGCCGATAGTCAGTTTCCTCAACTGCGGTCCCACTTGTAAGGCCAACTCCAACGCTCTATCAATATATCAATGTACTCTTCTTCCCAATACAAAAACTTGCATCCATTCTACTCCCTCCGTTGCACAATACATGCCTTCTATTTTTCAAAATATATATGTATCTAGACATGTTTTAGTATATAGGTACATCCATTTTTGGACAAATGGAAGTCAAGTATTTTGGAACGGTGGGAGTACACAATAAAATTTTTAAGTTAGCACAACTAGTCTAATCCGAGAGCACAACCGAAGATTTGGTCGGGTTCTTCCACCTTTTGCCGACACGTGGGACATCCAGCATCCAGGTCGTGTCATGAAAGAAAATAGAGTGGTAGTTGAAGCCACGAGATGTGCATCTTGGGTTAAACTGTAAATAGAATCTTACTACTCTTGAGTAACTCCAAAAGCGGCCACCGAAGATCTTTATTGGATTTGTTTTTCATCACCAGCACGTCGAGGTGAAAGATGTGCAGGTTCAGTGGGTCCTCTTGCGTTTTCACTGACATGTGGGGCCGCATGTGAGTAAACAGACGATGGGCCCCGCGCGTCCGCTGGCTGGGTGAGAAGATAGATAGAGGAGGGCTGAGCACGGACTGCAGGAAATTTGTTCTACGTAACCAGCACCTTGATATTCGCGTGTGGTTGTTTCTAGAATAAAAAAAGGAGGTACCCCTACTTATGTTACTCCCACTACGCCTAGCCTAAGGTTAGTAGGTGACCTTGCGCTTGGCTCTTCGCCTCGTCCAGAAGTCGATGGTTCTACAGTAGTGCTTCTGGCAATCTGACACCAAATGAACTGCTGCACGTCCATCGCTTGTAAGCAAAAGTTTCTCCTCGTGCTGCGAGCCACCGCGCACGCGTTGGCGAGGGAGAAGGCGTAATCAAGCTTCTCGTCGTTCTGCGAGTTGACGGGACACATCAAAGTTATTTACTAGTAGTACGTACTCTCTCCAAAAAAGGGCTGACCATGTCATTGCTACCATCCCGTGCTCCGTCGTTGAGTACGTGCACTATTCACGTGCCATCGAGGAGAAAAAATATTGCGTAGGTGCCATCGAAGTGCACGACTCACTTACGAAAAAGGGTTTCCCCCCGCTCCCCCCCCCCGCACGACTCACTTACGCACTGCTTATCTGATTATCTCCATTTTCTTGCATGACACGTGCACCTTGATGCTAGATGTCTCGCGTGTTGGGAAAAGGATGAACAAAGCTCACGTAAAAGAAAAGAGTTGAAGAGCATAGATTCCCGATGACCGAGGAGGAGCAAGGAACCTCGCGGTGGAGCGTCTGCAAGGAACCTTGCGCGTTTTGCCCTGTTTTTTGCCGCCTGCCCACCTATAAACAAATAAAAGAACATGAACTTTTCGCATGTACAGGACGCATGCAGCCACGCATGTACACAAGCCAACGCACTAACTCCATCCGATCCAACTCATGCACATACGCGCACAGCATGGAGCACACAACGCACATACACAAGACGTGCATGCACACACGCTCGGCCGCAGAATGCACGTGAATAACACATGCATGCGCACACACTCGGCTGCATGGAGGCGTGCGCCATCCGCGGTGACGTCTGGTTCGTCGTGCTACGGCGAAGCTCGCACGCAACAGCGCATATGCATCTCTTGCAGCACCTCTTTGCCATCGTTGCTCAACTACTAGTCGTAGTCGGAGACGAAGACGACCGCAGCCTCGGCCTTAGCACTAGCACCGATGGAAAAACACGCACGTTGCACGCACACGAGCACATACGGAGTGCCCACGACGTGGTGGTGGTGCGTCCCCAATCGCCTCTACTCCTTCTACGCACGTTGTCTATCAAGGCGGCTGCATGCTAATGATGATATGGGTGAGATCTTCTACACAAGGTGACGTACACCGTCAAGGTTCACGGTCAAGGGGGTGCTAGAGAAAGTACAATAGAGCTGAGTCAGCGGGCTATAAGGAATAAACTAGTATATTTCTGCTTAGTTGGAGGAAAGAGAAGAGGAGAGAGAAGGTAAGCGGGCTCTCCGTGAAGAGCCAACTCTAGCACGTGCTCCTCGGCACTTTGTGAGAATGAAAGGTGGGCCACAAAATAAAAAAGTAGTAGTACACTCTTTTGATCTACTATTTTGTACTTGTTGACTATAAGATGGGCTGTAGATGACATGGCACTGGCTATACTATTAATGATCTTTAGATGAGGCTCTAAGTGCATTAAATGGCTTAGTAACTCAAGTCTTCAATGCATAGGTGCTTAGTTTATTGGTGCCACATCATATTTTATGCCTAGGTGGCAGGCTTACCAGCTATACATGGTGGAGCACTGGGAGAGGCCAAGGCTGGTCATAGTGGGGAGTAACTTGTACTGTAACATATTACTATGTTACTCTAAACATCTCTATAAACCGAAAAGGAGGGAGTAGTACTCCCTCCATTTACTTATACAAGGCCACTATGGAAAATATACTTTGCATCTATACAAGGCCACCAACAATAATCGAGACAAAAGTTAATGCTATTTTCTTGAACCAGTAGTCTATTTAATACTTGCATGCATGCAGTCATAATGACACTCCAATCAGCTTTCTATCGCTTCCTTGCATGCATGTGATGTGTTAATGATCCCACTAAACGAGAAAAAAGTGAGTTTACAAAGCAACACATTAAATTTTACCTTGGTACGTGTAATATGAGTTTGTGGCCTTGTATACAAAAATGGAGGGATCATATGCAGAGTATGGGAGCACATGATATTTCCCCGTCCGGACCGATCCCAAGTTGGCTTCTCACCTTCTTGGCCCAACAAAAACCGCTCCCCCCTCCTGCACGCGCTTCCCGCCTGATGCCAGCTGAGCCCGCCGCTCCACATTGATGGCAAGTGAGGGCAACGCGACCTCTCACTGCTTCCGCCGTTGAAGCGGCACGCCGACCGAGGGCACCGCCCGCTGCACGCCCGGCATTTCAGACTACCCAGTGGATAGTAACTTTAGAGCAAGTACTACAATTAGATGACATAAGCAGGCTATAAGGATTTAAATATAGTATTTGTGCTTAGTTGAAGGAGAGAGAAGAGGAGAGAGAGAAGAGAAGCGGATTGTAAATGTGTAGCCGGTTGTACTCCAACATACTTTGTGAGACAAATGGTGGGGCCATTATTAATGATATTGTATTTATACTAAAGGGACTAACGGACGCCTTAATTACTCTGTTTTTTTGAGACAAACCTTGGTGGGGCTATTATTGACTTTTTTTGAGCTATTATTGACTTGGACGTGGGGTTTGGGGGCGAAAGGCCTACTATTATACTCGCACGACCGACCTGACATGCTCTACCCTAGCCGCTGCTGTATCATATGGTTTTGCACCATTCCAGATCTTAGAGCTGCCACGCAATTCTTCTCCAGCCCTCCTTCCAGCGTGCACCGCGAGAAGGGACAGCAGTCCTCCGAACCCCGCCTTTCGTGATCCTGTACGGGAGAGGGGCGATCAGGTTTTTGGGGAGCACACTCCTGTGACTGCTGCCAGCGACGACTTCCTCAACGACAACCTTCTTCCCCAACCTCGGTAACCTCTTCATCAATGACATGAGTGACAACATCAACCACATCGGTTCTGCTCCCGCTGTACAGTATGTGATTCTGTCCTCCTGGTTTAGTCCGCATCATTACTTTGATGTTTGCAATTGTTGTCATGATCTATTTACTGCTGATTCAGATTAAATCTCATACTAAATTGCTCATATATTCAACAATCCAATCCAAAAACCTGATTACAGGCAATTTACTCCGAGTGGTTTTGCTGCGCTTTTGAAGCCACCTACTTTTAAGGGGGTGCAATATAAAAGGTGGCGCACAAGAGCAGTATATTGGTTTCAGATCATGTACTACTATGACGCCACTAAGGGTAAGCCTGAGGGCGATCTTAATCCTACACAGCAGGAAGCTTTTCAGAACATGGATACCCTCTTCAAAGCCGCCCTGCTGAGTGTTCTTGATGATTCCATTGTGGATTCATATATGTCATTTGACAGCGGCAAAGACATGTGGGCTGCACTCGAGGCCACGTTTGGGCCCTCGGGTGCTGGTAACGAGTTGTACGTCATGGAGCAATTCTGTGACTACAAGATGACTGATGAGCGCTTTGTTGTTCAGCAGACTCATGAGATACAGTCACTCTCTAAGGAACTTGAGTACTTTAAGTGTGTGTTTCCGGACAAATTTGTTGCTGGGACCATCATTTCCAAGCTTCCACCTTCGTGGAACAATTTTGCTACTTCTCTGAAAAACAAGAGACATGAGTTTTCTGTTTTGGATCTCATTAGCACTCTTGATTTTGAGGAGAAGGCGAGAGCAAAAGACACACGTGCTCGGGTCGCTGAGGGAGCTTCTAGTGCCCACATGGTACACGAGAAGAACTTCCAGCCCAACCAGCCCCAAAACAACAAGAACAAATCTCAGGGGAAAGGCAAGTTTGATGCAAAGAACAAGCCGTCACATTCTACCAACTTCAAGAAGAATTCTCATAACGGGAAGGGATACAAACCTCAATTTTGGTAGCACCGCACAAATTTTATATGGCTGCATCTACCTGCTGTCAGCTAACCTCATGGTGCTCCAGGTATTCCTACATTCGTAACTAGGTACAATGACCACCACAAGATGAAATTAGCTTATTCGTACGTTGACTTGCTGAATGCAGTGCAGAACGATCCTGTCATGTGTGGAGGAGCAAACAAGCAGTGCAGCCGAAGGTGGAAATCAACCAAGGACTTATGAAATTATATGTAATCTTCCTCAGGCAGGTCAGTATCCCCTTCGTCTAGATGATCGTGTTTTGTCATGCCGAGCTATTGATATGTGCTACTGTTTTGCAACACCATTTAAGTATAGCTACTGTTTTCCTATCTTTTCAGATTCAGGACAATGAATATGATTTCATGGGAACTGCACAATATGGACCCATGTTGAGTCATCTCTATTGCCTCATGTGTTTGCTGCAAATGTGTTAGCATCAATTGCAAGATGAGGCAGCTAGCTAGCTGTGGAGTTGCCAACATGCTCAAAGTGCTCACAACATTTTGAGAAGAAACAAGCATGCCCAGGAAATTAATGCGTGCACAGGGAGGCCCTTTGCTTAGAGAAGCATCGACCGATTTTCTTTATTTCCACACCTTCTCACAGTTTGTATATTGGTTATAGTATGGTGAATCATTGAGATGCATGGACATGCTGAACTTTTGTTCTTCTGAATGTTAGTTTAATGTGAGTGTCTGCATCCAGTACCGCATCCTCTAATTTGGTGCATGCACACAAAGAAAATAAATCTCCTTAATTTACTCCATAACCACCCTATTAAATAGGCCTAGTAACAAACCAGGCGCATGCAGTGGCCGGCGGGCACATGCATCCTGCATGCATGGCCAGTCAGCCAATCCCATGCGCCAGCTCCAATGCAGCAATGCAAAAGAAGAGAGCGGTTCTTGGGAAAAGTGAGTAGTTAGTGCAGCGGGCCTTATAAACACGAACAACTCGCTCTCCTGCTTTGTCTCCCCACCCAATTCCCCCGCTCCCCAATATTCTTCACTCGTCCAGAAAACCCCGCTCACCTTCTTCCTCACTCATACAGAAAACGCCTGCTCCTCCTCTTCCACTCCTACAGAAATCCCCAGCCCTCCTTCCCCACTCGCACTGCCACTAGGCTCGTCTCTGGCTACTCTGCTCAAACCTGTGAGCTCGGCGCGACGCCCACAAGGAAAATGGAGTCGGCTGGACCCAGCGCCAAGAAGATGAGGCTCCCGCCAGCAGCGACGCCGGTTGTAGATCCCGCACCCGGTAGCGCGGGGAGAAGCGGCGAGCCCCCCCCCCACCTGGATCTGAGGAACTGGTAGAATCTCCAGTGGACCGCATCAGCGATCTCCCAGTTGAGGAGATCATCTTGCTTCTCCCCATCAAGGATTGCTGCCGCACACAAGTCCTCTCAACTCGGTGGCGCCCTCTATGGCGCACCGCGCCCCACAATCTCGACTGTCGTCAGATATCCGTCCTTCCTGAATTTGATCTCCTCAGAGCCATCGTCTCTTCTCACCAGCAGGGACCGTTCAATGCCTCTGCATCCCGACAAGCTACCTGCTGTCCATACCCGGCAAGGTGGACGCTTGGCTGACATCCCCTGAATTCGGAAAACTCTAGCAGTTTGAGTTCTACCATTACCACGGAAGTTTCATACCACGAACATACCAAGAATTCGTGCCCACACCACTGTTGTCCATCTCGCGGTTTTCCTCCTCTCTCCACACCGCCACCTTCGCCCGATGCCATCTACCAGACGATCTGGTACAAATGCTTCGACTCCCACTGCTAAAAAACTTTCGCTTGTGGTGGTTTATCTGTCGGAGGCCTCACTGCACAACATCATCCACTCCAGTTGCCCTGCCCTGGAGCGCTTGCTGATTGTTTTGGGAATAGAAATCGGTATCAGTTGTCTCCAAATAAAGTCGCCTCACCTTAAAAGCATTGGAATTTGTTTTAAAGGACAGCAGCTCATCATCGAAGATGCCCCTTCACTTGAAAGGTTGCTCCTTCATAATTGTTATACACCTTCAGAAATAACTGTCGTCTCTGCACCCAAACTGGAGACCTTGGGTGTAATTCGTGACCCGTTTAATAATGACAAGGAGTGGGTGTTTGGCTCCTCACTTTTTCAGGTACCGTATATTATCATCTACACATTTGTAATCATATGCTGCATTTTTCATTTGTGCGCATAAGTTTTATATCATCTTGGAGTACACTTTGGGTACTAATATTATGTTATATGCTCAATGAAGAGTTCGTCCATTGATAGCCTATCAATGCTGCTGGATTCTGTCAAGATCATATATATCAGAATGTATAGTTTTGATCTGGACATAATTATTGGCTTGCTGCGATGCTTTCGATCTCTGGAGAATTTATACATAGAGGTAATGATTTCATGCACATTGAAAGCCCGTATATATTGTACTAGAATTAACTGTTCAGCTGTCATTATTTCGACTTACTCTTTTTTTAGACCTTAACTGTTTTCAATCTTCATGTCTACTTAGGCAGAACCACATGGAGAAAAACATGTAACCAATCGTTGGCGTAATAAGCACAAGGATTTTCTCAGTTCTCATGACATTCGTTTGAGGACAATAACGATGGGATGATATGCATCCAACCAGGCAAACAGAAGCTTTGTCACATTCTTCCTGTTGAATGCGAGGTTACTATTGTCCATCGGGCTTAATTTTTACAGCAAGAAATTTCTCACGGACAAACATGTTGAACAGCAAAAAAAGAAGTTTCAGGTGGACAAATGGGCTTCTAAACGTGCTCGGCTTCTATTTACAATAAGTTGTAGACATCCTGAAATAGATTTTTTTGCACAGGATGTTGATTTTATGGATCAGACCGATCCATTTGTTTGTGATTGCAAAAAGGAGTGGTTGGGTTAGATGTTACTGTCATGTTCAATCTGGGTTTGTCTAAAAATTTGATGAACAGTTAATCCTTGGGCTTTTTGTACCATTTGTATGCTTGACTTGCATGTTGTTGCCCTTGTACTCCCCTCCACCTGCCACTACACTGCCGCATCTTCCATGGCTACTGTTCGTTCCCGTCCGAGGCCTTGCCTTTGTTCTCTGCCTTGGTTAGCTCGCTGTGCCCGCCGCCGTCTGGCATTGTCAACATTGTCAACAATCAAGAGGAATCAGGAGAAGAATGTATGTGGAGAGGCTGACAGTAGGGACCCACCAGGGTCATTGCATTTCGCAAGCAGGTGCCTCGTTATTACAAGCCAAAAAAATACTTCCTCCTAATTGTTTGACAACTAGGTTCCAGGCCATTGTAAATGTAGTCAATAAACGAGAAAATTACACAAGGAGCGGATAACACCAGGGACCCAACAACTCGCCCAGTTGTTTTTTAGTTTCAGAGACGAAGCTCAACTGCGCGCTGTGTGGGGGCTATGGCCCGTCTAGCCCACGCTTACGCTTTTATTAAGCACATGACGAGCCGAGTTGATATATTTTTTCTTTCTGAAATTGGCTAGCCCAGTTCTTTTTTTGGAGAATACCAAAACCGCGGCCTACTTGCTTTGCTCAGCCCTGCTAGGCTGCAAATCTTTCAAGACGAGGAGGGATGTAAGTAGTAAGAAATGAGCTTCCCCAGAAAACGGGCTATAAGTTGTAAGAAATGGGCTGTAAATTTTTAAACCAAAGCCAACCGCAATTGCATTAAAATATCATTTTTCAGGATTTCTTTACTCTCTACTCTTATAAAAACCAAAGCCAACTGGCAATTACATTAAAATATCATCTTTTCTCCCACAAGATAAACTACTCATACAAATGCATCTTCATGTTCATTGCAACAAACAGGCATCTTGGTAGTTAAGATTCTAAATTTCATTCATTTTTTTGTGGAGAATTGTTTTTTGAATTTTATATTGATATATTTTTTTGAAAATTATTTTTAACGTGACTCGAAATTTCGTGATTAAAAGAGTTCGGACCCCACTGAAATATGCAAAATTTTGTTCAATTTTTTAGCAATGCCCAGAATATATGGTCTGTAATGCTAATAAAAAGAATATGGGCTTCAAATATCCTTAAGAATTAGGAAATGGGCTATAAATTATTGAAAATAATGGCTAATGGGCTGTATGTTGTTTTCCACAGATATGGAGGCTGACTTCTGGGCCTACTAGGTTGACGATGACGCTTTCCTAAATTCTTTTTTGACGCGTACGCAAGGCTTTGTCAACTTAGTCAACACACAGCAGTGACTGTTGGATGTCCATCCAACGGCCACCGTGCTTCTTCAATCTCTGACCTTCCTGCTCTAGCCGCCCAAACCAGCACCGGCGGGACTTCCTGGTCCCTCCTCCCGTGGCTGGTTGTGCTGCCGCCAGGCCATCCCTCTAACCACCCACACATCCTATTATTTTCCCGCGATGTCAGCCTCACCCCGCAGCTGACCAGTCAGCGCTCGTTCTCCCCTCAGCATGGGCATCCGCTGCGGTGGCTTCACCGGCTCCGGGTGGTTCTCTTCCTGGGCCTCGCCCTCGTCCACCGCGTTTGTGCTCTCGGCGTGGCGAGGTCAACATGGTCAACAAACAACAGCCATCGGAAGAGGCTAACAGTAGGGGCCCACACAGGAAAATGCCTCGTTATTACGTGCAAAATAATGATTCCTCCACCTGATAGCTGGGGCCCACCGGAAGGGTCTCTGTATTTCGCGAAAAAAACATTCCCCCAGCTGTCAGCTCGGACCCACCGGAAATGCCTCCTTATTACGCACAAAAAAATGAATACTCCCCCTGCTAGCTGGGACTCACCTTGGTGGGAGGCTGACTTGTTGGCCAACTAAGTTTACGGGGACGGAGGGCTTTGTCAACTTAGTCAATATGAACGATTCTAGCTCCAGTGACCGTACGATGTCCATCCAACGGCCATAGTGCTTCTTCAACCTCTGGTCTTCGTGCTCCAGCCGCCCAAAGCAGCACCGGTCGTGCCGCATGCTCCTGCCTCCCGTGGATAGCTGTGATGCCGCGGAGGCCTCACCGCCCCCCTACTACTACCACCGCTGGCCAAGCCATCCCTCTACTCACCCACACCCCCTGTTATTCTGTGGCGACGACAGCCTCACACCGCAGCGAACCAGTGAACCCTCGTACTCCTCTACGCGTGGGCATCCACTGTTGCGTCTTCCCCGGCTCCGTGTTGTCCCCTTCCTAGGCCTCGCCGTCGTCCACCGCGCTGGTGCTCTTGGCGCGGCGTGGTCAACGTGGTCAAGGAACGGCTTCCATCGGATGTGGACTGTACGTGGAGAGGCTGACAGCTGGGTCCACGGCTGCAGCAAGGAAGTGCCTCCTTATTATGTGCAAAATAATTATTCCTCCACCTGATAGCAGGGACCCACCAGACAGGCCACCGTATTTCACAAAAAAAATGTTTCCACCTGACTGCTGGGACCCACCAGCTACATCTTCACATGCAAGGAAGTGCCTGACAGTCGGGACCCACCTGGTCGAAGCGTACGTAGTGTTGTCATTCTGGTCGCGAACGTGTACGTACATATATACTAGTCGATGTAGAGGCGCGCACGTGTCATAGTAGAGGCGCGCACGTGTTGTAGTAGAGGCGCGCATGTAGCATGTACACGTATGTACAACGGCCAGTGCGCAAGAAAGAAAATACGGCCACGTATGTGTACAAACGGGCGGGGTCTCGAACGCCTACTCACGCATACGTACGGCCAGGGCTCGTGTACATGGCTGGGTCGGAACGGAGAAACAGCGTCGTCGTCGTGTTCATGGGGAGCCTACCGGCTGGGTCAGAATGGAATGCATGGTCGTTTTCATCGGGAGGGCTTGGACGGAACAGGCGATGGAAACGAGGCCTGGCGTACCGCAGAACGAAGGAAACGGCCTTCTGTTCGACCGGCCATGTTCAAAACGGGATCCTGTTCATCGGGAGGGGTGTGGCGTACCGCAAAACGGAGGAAACGGACCTCCTACGGTCGAAACGGGGGTCTTGTTGATCGGGAGGGGTGTGGCGTATCGCAAAACAGAGGAAACGGACCTCCTACGGTCGAAACGGGGGTCCTGTTGATCGGGAGGGGTGTGGCGTACCGCAAAACGGATGAAACGTACCTCCTATGGTTG